>NC_039360.1:210653298-210685394 GCF_003573695.1 Papaver somniferum | reverse complement strand
GTTCGGTCTGAACCGAACTGCGGTGAACCTGAAGCTGGACTGTGGCTGGACAGATCTTATGGTCCAGATTCGATAGATCTGACGGATTAGATCCTCTGGATGAAGAGGCGTACCTGAAGATGGATTTATGTGGCTGTACAGGACAGATGACTTTGTAACGCTTTCTGCCACACCTATATCTGTTACAGTATCTCTGATTCGCAACTCATCTGCAACTGTTTTCGCAACAGTTTATGTAACTGTTTCGCAACGCTTTCTTCAAGTTTGCAACAGTTTTGCTGTAAACCCTAATATATATATTTTTTTCTTTTTTGTGCTGCTGATTTTTGCATGGAATTTCGTGCAGATTTCTTCTGCACCTCTCCCAATGATAAAACATGATTCTTTCACTCGAATCCCCTTAGTCGACGTCAATGTTTGTACCCAAAATAAATTCTAGGCACAAAACACGATTGATTTGATGATGATTATTGAAAATTAGGGTTATGAATCGATAGAAAATAAATAAGAGACAAGGATTTAACGTGGTTCGGAAAGTGTTGCCTACATCCACGGGGGAACAGAGAAATTTTTTATTGATTGTAGTATACAAGAGTTTTCTCCGGGTTAGCTAACCTAAAATTCCATATTTCTTAGGGTTTAGGATACATGTATTTATAGAGTTTATGTAACCCTAATTTTGATGTAAACTTCATGTGCAAGCAACTTGGGCAACAATCCTTCTGGAAACTTCTAGAATCTTCCGTCATGGGCTGGCTATACGGGCTTGATTACGGGATCACCGTGTATAAAATGCACGGTACAAACATCTCCCCCTCTTAACCTCCAACTTGTTGGTGGTTAAGAAAATTGTTTATCCTTTTGCGTCGAACGTTGATGATGAAACTCTCCCCCAAGCGTGAGTAGAGATATTGCGAAGACGCCCCCAACTGTAATTACCTGTAAAAAAATTAAAAAATATAAATGAAAAGTAAAAAAAAATTAAAAAAATAATAATATTGCTTACGTTCTAGGCGAGACTTTTTGCCACGTGGTGGACTTGTGATGCTCGAGATCCAGTCGAGTCTTGAATAGAATGTAGTGTGCTTGCGGCTGGGGCAAGGCTTTCTGCTCGCAACTTAACACGGCTGTAGCGCTCGCTGCTCGGGCACGCTGGCTGTATTGCTTGTGTTAAGTACGAGTCTTTGAACCAATATCGGGCATTGGGCTCGTGGTTCAACGAGACTTTGGACCAACATCGGGCGTTGGGCTCGTGGTGGAGACGATACTTTATGCTTGCCAAGGTGCAAGTCTTTGTACTCGCGTGCAAGGCGAGATTTTATGCTTGCGATAAGAGCAAGAATTATGTGCTCACGTGCAAGGTGAGGCTTTAGGTTCTTGCGATGTGATGCAAGGCTAAATAATGAAGGGTATAAGCAATCCACATCTCCAACTCGATCGTGTCGCTATCCACGAACCTCGATCATATTGCTATCCACGAACATCGAAATCGATCATGTTGCTGCTCCAAGTGCACATAAAAGTTTCTCCAACACAGGAATTTTTGTTCCCATGTTATAGATAATTCAAAGAGGATTCCAACGAGCCAAAAATCACTCAATTCGGACTTAAAATGAAGAAGTTAATGGAGAAAGATGATTTGAACGAAACGTGCATGTTGTTGCATACGTGGCAGTATTGACCGTCCACAGTTTGCTGACATGGCAGATAAGAATTGACATGGCATTGATGAGTGGACTAGAATGCTGACATGGCACTTGCTGACCGACCTAAGTTGTTGACATGGCAAACAAGTTGTGAACAATGCTGACGTGGACGGATGATGTGGCATTTTCGCTGTAGTGGCGAGTTGACTGTGATGCTGATGTGGCGAGTCCAATCAACTGGTTGGACCAAATCGGTCTGGTTCTTGTTGAACTGTTACTGATCTGGTTCGGTCTGAACCGAACTGCGGTGAACCTGAAGCTGGACTGTGGCTGGACAGATCTTATGGTCCAGATTCGATAGATCTGACGGATTAGATCCTCTGGATGAAGAGGCGTACCTGAAGATGGATTTATGTGGCTGTACAGGACAGATGACTTTGTAACGCTTTCTACCACACCTATATCTGTTACAGTATCTCTGATTCGCAACTCTTCTGCAACTGTTTTCGTAACAGTTTATGTAACTGTTTCGCAACGCTTTCTTCAAGTTTGCAACAGTTTCGCTGTAAACCCTAATATATATTTTTTTATTTTTTGTGCTGCTGATTTTTGCATGGAATTTCGTGCAGATTTCTTCTGCACCTCTCCCAATGATAAAACATGATTCTTTCACTCGAATCCCCTTAGTCGGCGTCAATGTTTGTACCCAAAATAAATTCTAGGCACAAAACACGATTGATTTGATGATGATTATTGAAAATTAGGGTTATGAATCGATAGAAAATAAATAAGAGACAAGGATTTAACGTGGTTCGGCAAGTGTTGCCTACATCCACGGGGGAACAGAGAAATTCTTTATTGATTGTAGTATACAAGAGTTTTCTCCGGGTTAGCTAACCTAAAATTCCATATTTCTTAGGGTTTAGGATACATGTATTTATAGAGTTTATGTAACCCTAATTTTGATGTAAACTTCATGTGCAAGCAACTTGGGCAACAATCCTTCTGGAAACTTCTAGAATCTTCCGTCATGGGATGGCTATACGGGCTTGATTACGGGATCACCGTGTATAAAATGCACGGTACAAACATCGCCCACTCTTAACCTCCAACTTGTTGGTGGTTAAGAAAATTGTTTATCCTTTTGCGTCGAACGTTGATGATGAAACTCGTCCCCAAGCGTGAGTAGAGATATTGCGAAGACGCCCCCAACTGTAATTACCTGCAAAAAATAAAAATAAAAAGTAAAAAAAAATTAAAAAAATAATAATATTGCTCACGTGCTAGGCGAGACTTTTTGCCACGTGGTGGACTTGTGATGCTCGAGAGCCAGTCGAGTCTTGAATAGAATGTAGTGTGCTTGCGGCTGGGGCAAGGCTTTCTGCTCGCAACTTAACACGGCTGTAGCGCTCGCTGCTCGGGCACGCTGGCTGTATTGCTTGTGTTGAGTACGAGTCTTTGAACCAATATCGGGCATTGGGCTCGTGGTTAAACGAGACTTTGGACCAACATCGGGCGTTGGGCTCGTGGTGGAGACGATACTTTATGCTTTCCAAGGTGCAAGTCTTTGTACTCGCGTGCAAGGCGAGATTTTATGCTTGCGATAAGAGCAAGACTTATTTGCTCACGTGCAAGGTGAGGCTTTAGGTGCTTGCGATGTGATGCAAGGCCAAATAATGAAGGGTATAAGCAATCCTCATCTCCAACTCGATCGTGTCGCTATCCACGAACCTCGATCATATTGCTATCCACGAACATCGAAATCGATCATGTTGCTGCTCCAAGTGCACATAAAAGTTTCTCCGACACAGGAATTTTTGTTTCCATGTTATAGGTAATTCAAAGAGGATTCCAACGAGCCAAAAATCACTCAATTCGGACTTAAAATGAAGAAGTTAATGGAGAAAGATGATTTGAACGAAACGTGCATGTTGTTGCATACGTGGCAGTATTGACCGTGCAAAGTTTGCTGACATGGCAGATAAGAATTGACGTGGCATTGATGAGTGGACTAGAATGCTGACATGGCACTTGCTGACCGACCTAAGTTGTTGACATGGCAAACAAGTTGTGAACAATGCTGACGTGGACAGATGATGTGGCATTTTTGCTGTAGTGGCGAGTTGGCTGTGATGCTGATGTGGCGAGTCCAATCAACTGGTTGGACCAAATCGGTTTGGTCTTGTTGAACTGTTACTGATCTGGTTCGGTCTGAACCGAACTGCGGTGAACCTGAAGCTGGACTGTGGCTGGACAGATTTTATGGTCCAGATTCGATAGATCTGACGGATTAGATCCTCTGGATGAAGAGGCGTACCTGAAGATGGATTTATGTGGCTGTACAGGACAGATGACTTTGTAACGCTTTCTGCCACACCTATATCTGTTACAGTATCTCTGATTCGCAACTCTTCTGCAACTGTTTTCGCAACAGTTTATGTAACTGTTTCGCAACGCTTTCTTCAAGTTTGCAACAGTTTCGCTGTAAACCCTAATATATATATTTTTTCTTTTTTGTGCTGCTGATTTTTGCATGGAATTTCGTGCAGATTTCTTCTGCACCTCTCCCAATGATAAAACATGATTCTTTCACTCGAATCCCCTTAGTCGGCGTCAATGTTTGTACCCAAAATAAATTCTAGGCACAAAACACGATTGATTTGATGATGATTATTGAAAATTAGGGTTATGAATCGATAGAAAATAAATAAGAGACAAGGATTTAACGTGGTTCGGCAAGTGTTGCCTACATCCACGGGGGAACAGAGAAATTCTTTATTGATTGTAGTATACAAGAGTTTTCTCCGGGTTAGCTAACCTAAAATTCCATATTTCTTAGGGTTTAGGATACATGTATTTATAGAGTTTATGTAACCCTAATTTTGATGTAAACTTCATGTGCAAGCAACTTGGGCAACAATCCTTCTGGAAACTTCTAGAATCTTCCGTCATGGGATGGCTATACGGGCTTGATTACGGGATCACCGTGTATAAAATGCACGGTACAAACATCGCCCACTCTTAACCTCCAACTTGTTGGTGGTTAAGAAAATTGTTTATCCTTTTGCGTCGAACGTTGATGATGAAACTCGTCCCCAAGCGTGAGTAGAGATATTGCGAAGACGCCCCCAACTGTAATTACCTGCAAAAAATAAAAATAAAAAGTAAAAAAAAATTAAAAAAATAATAATATTGCTCACGTGCTAGGCGAGACTTTTTGCCACGTGGTGGACTTGTGATGCTCGAGAGCCAGTCGAGACTTGAATAGAATGTAGTGTGCTTGCGGCTGGGGCAAGGCTTTCTGCTCGCAACTTAACACGGCTGTAGCGCTCGCTGCTCGGGCACGCTGGCTGTATTGCTTGTGTTGAGTACGAGTCTTTGAACCAATATCGGGCATTGGGCTCGTGGTTAAACGAGACTTTGGACCAACATCGGGCGTTGGGCTCGTGGTGGAGACGATACTTTATGCTTTCCAAGGTGCAAGTCTTTGTACTCGCGTGCAAGGCGAGATTTTATGCTTGCGATAAGAGCAAGACTTATTTGCTCACGTGCAAGGTGAGGCTTTACGTGCTTGCGATGTGATGCAAGGCCAAATAATGAAGGGTATAAGCAATCCTCATCTCCAACTCGATCGTGTCGCTATCCACGAACCTCGATCATATTGCTATCCACGAACATCGAAATCGATCATGTTGCTGCTCCAAGTGCACATAAAAGTTTCTCCGACACAGGAATTTTTGTTTCCATGTTATAGGTAATTCAAAGAGGATTCCAACGAGCCAAAAATCACTCAATTCGGACTTAAAATGAAGAAGTTAATGGAGAAAGATGATTTGAACGAAACGTGCATGTTGTTGCATACGTGGCAGTATTGACCGTGCAAAGTTTGCTGACATGGCAGATAAGAATTGACGTGGCATTGATGAGTGGACTAGAATGCTGACATGGCACTTGCTGACCGACCTAAGTTGTTGACATGGCAAACAAGTTGTGAACAATGCTGACGTGGACAGATGATGTGGCATTTTTGCTGTAGTGGCGAGTTGGCTGTGATGCTGATGTGGCGAGTCCAATCAACTGGTTGGACCAAATCGGTTTGGTCTTGTTGAACTGTTACTGATCTGGTTCGGTCTGAACCGAACTGCGGTGAACCTGAAGCTGGACTGTGGCTGGACAGATTTTATGGTCCAGATTCGATAGATCTGACGGATTAGATCCTCTGGATGAAGAGGCGTACCTGAAGATGGATTTATGTGGCTGTACAGGACAGATGACTTTGTAACGCTTTCTGCCACACCTATATCTGTTACAGTATCTCTGATTCGCAACTCTTCTACAACTGTTTTCGCAACAGTTTATGTAACTGTTTCGCAACGCTTTCTTCAAGTTTGCAACAGTTTCGCTGTAAACCCTAATATATATATATTTTTTTTCTTTTTTGTGCTGCTGATTTTTGCATGGAATTTCGTGCAGATTTCTTCTGCACCTCTCCCAATGATAAAACATGATTCTTTCACTCGAATCCCCTTAGTCGGTGTCAATGTTTGTACCCAAAATAAATTCTAGGCACAAAACACGATTGATTTGATGATGATTATTGAAAATTAGGGTTATGAATCGATAGAAAATAAATAAGAGACAAGGATTTAACGTGGTTCGGCAAGTGTTTCCTACATCCACGGGGGAACAGAGAAATTCTTTATTGATTGTAGTATACAAGAGTTTTCTCCGGGTTAGCTAACCTAAAATTCCATATTTATTAGGGTTTAGGATACATGTATTTATAGAGTTTATGTAACCCTAATTTTGATGTAAACTTCATGTGCAAGCAACTTGGGCAACAATCCTTCTGGAAACTTCTAGAATCTTCCGTCATGGGCTGGCTATACGGGCTTGATTACGGGATCACCGTGTATAAAATGCACGGTACAAACATCTCCCCCTCTTAACCTCCAACTTGTTGGTGGTTAATAAAATTGTTTATCCTTTTGCGTCGAACGTTGATGATGAAACTCGCCCCCAAGCGTGAGTAGAGATATTGCGAAGACGCCCCAACTGTAATTACCTGCAAAAAAATTAAAAATTAAAAATGAAAAGTAAAAAAATATTTAAAAAATAATAATATTGCTCACGTGCTAGGCGAGACTTTTTGCCACGTGGTGGACTTGTGATGCTCGAGATCCAGTCGAGTCTTGAATAAAATGTAGTGTGCTTGCGGCTGGGGCAAGGCTTTTTGCTCGCAACTTAACACGGCTGTAGCGCTAGCTGCTCGGGCACGCTGGCTGTATTGCTTGTGTTAAGTACGAGTCTTTGAACCAATATCGGGCATTGGGCTCGTGGTTCAATGAGACTTTGGACCAACATCGGGCGTTGGGCTCGTGGTGGAGACGATACTTTATGCTTGCCAAGGTGCAAGTCTTTGTACTCGCGTGCAAGGCGAGATTTTATGCTTGCGATAAGAGCAAGACTTATTTGCTCACGTGCAAGGTGAGGATTTAGGTGCTTGCGATGTGATGCAAGGCCAAATAATGAAGGGTATAAGCAATCCTCATCTCCAACTCGATCGTGTCGCTATCCACGAACCTCGATCATATTGCTATCCACGAACATCGAAATCGATCATGTTGCTGCTCCAAGTGCACATAAAAGTTTCTCCGACACAGGAATTTTTGTTTCCATGTTATAGGTAATTCAAAGAGGATTCCAACGAGCCAAAAATCACTCAATTCGGACTTAAAATGAAGAAGTTAATGGAGAAAGATGATTTGAACGAAACGTGCATGTTGTTGCATACGTGGCAGTATTGACCGTGCACAGTTTGCTGACATGGCAGATAAGAATTGACGTGGCATTGATGAGTGGACTAGAATGCTGACGTGGCACTTGCTGACCAACCTAAGTTGTTGACATGGCAAACAAGTTGTGAACAATGCTGACGTGGACGGATGATGTGGCATTTTCGCTGTAGTGGCGAGTTGACTGTGATGCTGATGTGGCGAGTCCAATCAACTGGTTGGACCAAATCGGTCTGGTTCTTGTTGAACTGTTACTGATCTGTTTCGGTCTGAACCGAACTGCGGTGAACCTGAAGCTGGACTGTGGCTGGACAGATCTTATGGTCCAGATTCGATAGATCTGACGGATTAGATCCTCTGGATGAAGAGGCGTACCTGAAGATGGATTTATGTGGCTGTACAGGACAGATGACTTTGTAACGCTTTCTGCCACACCTATATCTGTTACAGTATCTCTGATTCGCAACTCTTCTGCAACTTTTTTCGCAACAGTTTATGTAACTGTTTCGCAACGCTTTCTTCAAGTTTGCAACAGTTTCGCTGTAAACCCTAATATATATATTTTTTCTTTTTTGTGCTGCTGATTTTTGCATGGAATTTCGTGCAGATTTCTTCTGCACCTCTCCCAATGATAAAACATGATTCTTTCACTCGAATCCCCTTAGTCGGCGTCAATGTTTGTACCCAAAATAAATTCTAGGCACAAAACACGATTGATTTGATGATGATTATTGAAAATTAGGGTTATGAATCGATAGAAAATAAATAAGAGACAAGGATTTAACGTGGTTCGGCAAGTGTTGCCTACATCCACGGGGGAACAGATAAATTCTTTATTGATTGTAGTATACAAGAGTTTTCTCCGGGTTAGCTAACCTAAAATTCCATATTTCTTAGGGTTTAGGATACATGTATTTATAGAGTTTATGTAACCCTAATTTTGATGTAAACTTCATGTGCAAGCAACTTGGGCAACAATCCTTCTGGAAACTTCTAGATTCCGTCATGGGCTGGCTATACGGGCTTGATTACGGGATCACCGTGTATAAAATGCACGGTACAAACATCTCCCCCTCTTAACCTCCAACTTGTTGGTGGTTAAGAAAATTGTTTATCCTTTTGCGTCGAACGTTGATGATGAAACTCTCCCCCAAGCGTGAGTAGAGATATTGCGAAGACGCCCCAACTGTAATTACCTGCAAAAAAATTAAAAATTAAAAATGAAAAGTAAAAAAAAATTAAAAAAATAATAATATTGCTCACGTGCTAGGCGAGACTTTTTGCCACGTGGTGGACTTGTGATGCTCGAGAGCCAGTCGAGTCTTGAATACAATGTACTGTGCTTGCGGCTGGGGCAAGGCTTTCTGCTCGCAACTTAACACGGCTGTAGCGCTCGCTGCTCGGCCACGCTGGCTGTATTGCTTGTGTTAAGTACGAGTCTTTGAACCAATATCGGGCATTGGGCTCGTGGTTCAACGAGACTTTGGACCAACATCGGGCGTTGGGCTCGTGGTGGAGACGATACTTTATGCTTGCCAAGGTGCAAGACTTTGTACTCGCGTGCAAGGCGAGATTTTATGCTTGCGATAAGAGCAAGACTTATTTGCTCACGTGCAAGGTGAGGCTTTAGGTGCTTGCGATGTGATGCAAGGCTAAATAATGAAGGGTATAAGCAATCCTCATCTCCAACTCGATCGTGTCGCTATCCACGAACCTCGATCATATTGCTATCCACGAACATCGAAATCGATCATGTTGCTGCTCCAAGTGCACATAAAAGTTTCTCCAACACAGGAATTTTTGTTTCCATGTTATAGGTAATTCAAAGAGGATTCCAACGAGCCAAAAATCACTCAATTCGGACTTAAAATGAAGAAGTTAATGGAGAAAGATGATTTGAACGAAACGTGCATGTTGTTGCATACGTGGCAGTATTGACCGTGCACAGTTTACTGACATGGCAAATAAGAATTGACGTGGCATTGATGAGTGGACTAGAATGATGACGTGGCACTTGCTGACCGACCTAAGTTGTTGACATGGCAAACAAGTTGTGAACAATGCTGACGTGGACGGATGATGTGGCATTTTCGCTGTAGTGGCGAGTTGACTGTGATGCTGATGTGGCGAGTCCAATCAACTGGTTGGACCAAATCGGTCTGGTTCTTGTTGAACTGTTACTGATCTGTTTCGGTCTGAACCGAACTGCGGTGAACCTGAAGCTGGACTGTGGCTGGACAGATTTTATGGTCCAGATTCGATAGATCTGACGGATTAGATCCTCTGGATGAAGAGGCGTACCTGAAGATGGATTTATGTGGCTGTACAGGACAGATGACTTTGTAACGCTTTCTGCCACACCTATATCTGTTACAGTATCTCTGATTCGCAACTCTTCTGCAACTGTTTTCGCAACAGTTTATGTAAATGTTTCGCAACACTTTCTTCAAGTTTGCAACAGTTTCGCTGTAAACCCTAATATATATATTTTTTTCTTTTTTGTGCTGCTGATTTTTGCATGGAATTTCGTGCAGATTTATTCTGCACCTCTCCCAATGATAAAACATGATTCTTTCACTCGAATCCCCTTAGTCGGCGTCAATGTTTGTACCCAAAATAAATTCTAGGCACAAAACACGATTGATTTGATGATGATTATTGAAAATTAGGGTTATGAATCGATAGAAAATAAATAAGAGACAAGGATTTAACGTGGTTCGGCAAGTGTTGCCTACATCCACGGGGGAACAGAGAAATTCTTTATTGATTGTAGTATACAAGAGTTTTCTCCGGGTTAGCTAACCTAAAATTCCATATTTCTTAGGGTTTAGGATACATGTATTTATAGAGTTTATGTAACCCTAATTTTGATGTAAACTTCATGTGCAAGCAACTTGGGCAACAATCCTTCTGGAAACTTCTAGAATCTTCCGTCATGGGATGGCTATACGGGCTTGATTACGGGATCACCGTGTATAAAATGCACGGTACAAACATCGCCCACTCTTAACCTCCAACTTGTTGGTGGTTAAGAAAATTGTTTATCCTTTTGCGTCGAACGTTGATGATGAAACTCGTCCCCAAGCGTGAGTAGAGATATTGCGAAGACGCCCCCAACTGTAATTACCTGCAAAAAATAAAAATAAAAAGTAAAAAAAAATTAAAAAAATAATAATATTGCTCACGTGCTAGGCGAGACTTTTTGCCACGTGGTGGACTTGTGATGCTCGAGAGCCAGTCGAGTCTTGAATAGAATGTAGTGTGCTTGCGGCTGGGGCAAGGCTTTCTGCTCGCAACTTAACACGGCTGTAGCGCTCGCTGCTCGGGCACGCTGGCTGTATTGCTTGTGTTGAGTACGAGTCTTTGAACCAATATCGGGCATTGGGCTCGTGGTTAAACGAGACTTTGGACCAACATCGGGCGTTGGGCTCGTGGTGGAGACGATACTTTATGCTTTCCAAGGTGCAAGTCTTTGTACTCGCGTGCAAGGCGAGATTTTATGCTTGCGATAAGAGCAAGACTTATTTGCTCACGTGCAAGGTGAGGCTTTAGGTGCTTGCGATGTGATGCAAGGCCAAATAATGAAGGGTATAAGCAATCCTCATCTCCAACTCGATCGTGTCGCTATCCACGAACCTCGATCATATTGCTATCCACGAACATCGAAATCGATCATGTTGCTGCTCCAAGTGCACATAAAAGTTTCTCCGACACAGGAATTTTTGTTTCCATGTTATAGGTAATTCAAAGAGGATTCCAACGAGCCAAAAATCACTCAATTCGGACTTAAAATGAAGAAGTTAATGGAGAAAGATGATTTGAACGAAACGTGCATGTTGTTGCATACGTGGCAGTATTGACCGTGCAAAGTTTGCTGACATGGCAGATAAGAATTGACGTGGCATTGATGAGTGGACTAGAATGCTGACATGGCACTTGCTGACCGACCTAAGTTGTTGACATGGCAAACAAGTTGTGAACAATGCTGACGTGGACAGATGATGTGGCATTTTTGCTGTAGTGGCGAGTTGGCTGTGATGCTGATGTGGCGAGTCCAATCAACTGGTTGGACCAAATCGGTTTGGTCTTGTTGAACTGTTACTGATCTGGTTCGGTCTGAACCGAACTGCGGTGAACCTGAAGCTGGACTGTGGCTGGACAGATTTTATGGTCCAGATTCGATAGATCTGACGGATTAGATCCTCTGGATGAAGAGGCGTACCTGAAGATGGATTTATGTGGCTGTACAGGACAGATGACTTTGTAACGCTTTCTGCCACACCTATATCTGTTACAGTATCTCTGATTCGCAACTCTTCTGCAACTGTTTTCGCAACAGTTTATGTAAATGTTTCGCAACACTTTCTTCAAGTTTGCAACAGTTTCGCTGTAAACCCTAATATATATATTTTTTTCTTTTTTGTGCTGCTGATTTTTGCATGGAATTTCGTGCAGATTTATTCTGCACCTCTCCCAATGATAAAACATGATTCTTTCACTCGAATCCCCTTAGTCGGCGTCAATGTTTGTACCCAAAATAAATTCTAGGCACAAAACACGATTGATTTGATGATGAATATTGAAAACTAAGGTTATGAATCGATAAAAAATAAATAAGAGACAAGGATTTAACGTGGTTCGGCAAGTGTTGCCTACATCCACGGGGGAACAGATAAATTCTTTATTGATTGTAGTATACAAGAGTTTTCTCCGGGTTAGCTAACCTAAAATTCCATATTTCTTAGGGTTTAGGATACATGTATTTATAGAGTTTATGTAACCCTAATTTTGATGTAAACTTCATGTGCAAGCAACTTGGGAAACAATCCTTCTGGAAACTTCTAGAATCTTCCGTCATGGGATGGCTATACGGGCTTGATTACGGGATCACCGTGTATAAAATGCACGGTACAAAAATCGCCCCCTCTTAACCTCCAACTTGTTGGTGGTTAAGAAAATTGTTTATCCTTTTGCGTCGAACGCTGATGATGAAACTCGCCCCCAAGCGTGAGTAGAGATATTGCGAAGATGCCCCCAACTGTAATTACCTTTAAAAAAAAAAAAATGAAAAGTAAAAAAAATTAAAAAAATAATAATATTGCTCACGTGCTAGGCGAGACTTTTTTCCACGTGGTGGACTTGTGATGCTCGAGTGCCAGTCGAGTCTTGAATAGAATGTAGTGTGCTTGCGGCTGGGGCAAGGCTTTCTGCTCGCAACTTAACACGGCTGTAGCGCTCGCTGCTCGGGCACGCTGGCTATATTGCTTGTGTTGAGTACGAGTCTTTGAACCAATATCGGGCATTGGGCTCGTGGTTCAACGAGACTTTGGACCAACATCGGGCGTTGGGCTCATGGTGGAGACGAGACTTTATGCTTGCCAAGGTGCAAGTCTTTGTACTCGCGTGCAAGGCGAGATTTTATGCTTGCGATAAGAGCAAGACTTATGTGCTTACGTGAAAGGTGAGGCTGTAGGTGCTTGCGATGTGCTGCAAGGCTAAATAATGAAGGGTATAAGCAATCCTCATCTCCAACTCGATCGTGTCGCTATCCACGAACCTCGATCATATTGCTATCCACGAACCTCGAACTCGATCATGTTGCTGCTCCAAGTGCACATAAAAGTTTCTCCAACACAGGAATTTTTGTTTCCATGTTATAGGTAATTCAAAGAGGATTCCAACGAGCCAAAAATCACTCAATTCGGACTTAAAATGAAGAAGTTAATGGAGAAAGATGATTTGAACGAAACGTGCATGTTAATGCATACGTGGAAGTATTGACCGTGCACAGTTTGCTGACATGGCAGATAAGAATTGACGTGGCATTGATGAGTGGACTAGAATGCTGACGTGGCACTTGCTGACCAACCTAAGTTGTTGACATGGCAAACAAGTTGTGAACAATGCTGACGTGGACGGATGATGTGGCATTTTCGCTATAGTGGCGAGTTGACTGTGATGCTGATGTGGCGAGTCCAATCAACTGGTTGGACCAAATCGGTCTGGTTCTTGTTGAACTGTTACTGATCTGTTTCGGTCTGAACCGAACTGCGGTGAACCTGAAGCTGGACTGTGGCTGGACAGATCTTATGGTCCAGATTCGATAGATCTGACGGATTAGATCCTCTGGATGAAGAGGCGTACCTGAAGATGGATTTATGTGGCTGTACAGGACAGATGACTTTGTAACGCTTTCTGCCACACCTATATCTGTTACAGTATCTCTGATTCGCAACTCTTCTGCAACTGTTTTCGCAACAGTTTATGTAACTGTTTCGCAACACTTTCTTCAAGTTTGCAACAGTTTCGCTGTAAACCCTAATATATATATTTTTTCTTTTTTGTGCTGCTGATTTTTGCATGGAATTTCGTGCAGATTTATTCTGCACCTCTCCCAATGATAAAACATGATTCTTTCACTCGAATCCCCTTAGTCGGCGTCAATGTTTGTACCCAAAATAAATTCTAGGCACAAAACACGATTGATTTGATGATGATTATTGAAAATTAGGGTTATGAATCGATAGAAAATAAATAAGAGACAAGGATTTAACGTGGTTCGGCAAGTGTTGCCTACATCCACGGGGGAACAGATAAATTCTTTATTGATTGTAGTATACAAGAGTTTTCTCCGGGTTAGCTAACCTAAAATTCCATATTTCTTAGGGTTTAGGATACATGTATTTATAGAGTTTATGTAACCCTAATTTTGATGTAAACTTCATGTGCAAGCAACTTGGGCAACAATCCTTCTGGAAATTTCTAGAATCTTCCGTCATGGGCTGGCTATACGGGCTTGATTACGGGATCACCGTGTATAAAATGCACGGTACAAACATCTCCCCCTCTTAACCTCCAACTTGTTGGTGGTTAAGAAAATTGTTTATCCTTTTGCGTCGAACGTTGATGATGAAACTCGCCCCCAAGCGTGAGTAGAGATATTGCGAAGACGCCCCAACTGTAATTACCTGCAAAAAAATTAAAAATTAAAAATTAAAAGTAAAAAAAAATTAAAAAAATAATAATATTGCTCACGTGCTAGGCGAGACTTTTTGCCACGTGGTGGACTTGTGATGCTCGAGAGCCAGTCGAGTCTTGAATACAATGTACTGTGCTTGCGGCTGGGGCAAGGCTTTCTGCTCGCAACTTAACACGGCTGTAGCGCTCGCTGCTCGGGCACGCTGGCTGTATTGCTTGTGTTAAGTACGAGTCTTTGAACCAATATCGGGCATTGGGCTCGTGGTTCAACGAGACTTTGGACCAACATCGGGCGTTGGGCTCGTGGTGGAGACGATACTTTATGCTTGCCAAGGTGCAAGACTTTGTACTCGCGTGCAAGGCGAGATTTTATGCTTGCGATAAGAGCAAGACTTATTTGCTCACGTGCAAGGTGAGGCTTTAGGTGCTTGCGATGTGATGCAAGGCTAAATAATGAAGGGTATAAGCAATCCTCATCTCCAACTCGATCGTGTCGCTATCCACGAACCTCGATCATATTGCTATCCACGAACATCGAAATCGATCATGTTGCTGCTCCAAGTGCACATAAAAGTTTCTCCAACACAGGAATTTTTGTTTCCATGTTTTAGGTAATTCAAAGAGGATTCCAACGAGCCAAAAATCACTCAATTCGGACTTAAAATGAAGAAGTTAATGGAGAAAGATGATTTGAACGAAACGTGCATGTTGTTGCATACGTGGCAGTATTGACCGTGCACAGTTTACTGACATGGCAAATAAGAATTGACGTGGCATTGATGAGTGGACTAGAATGATGACGTGGCACTTGCTGACCGACCTAAGTTGTTGACATGGCAAACAAGTTGTGAACAATGCTGACGTGGACGGATGATGTGGCATTTTCGCTGTAGTGGCGAGTTGACTGTGATGCTGATGTGGCGAGTCCAATCAACTGGTTGGACCAAATCGGTCTGGTTCTTGTTGAACTGTTACTGATCTGTTTCGGTCTGAACCGAACTGCGGTGAACCTGAAGCTGGACTGTGGCTGGACAGATTTTATGGTCCAGATTCGATAGATCTGACGGATTAGATCCTCTGGATGAAGAGGCGTACCTGAAGATGGATTTATGTGGCTGTACAGGACAGATGACTTTGTAACGCTTTCTGCCACACCTATATCTGTTACAGTATCTCTGATTCGCAACTCTTCTGCAACTGTTTTCGCAACAGTTTATGTAAATGTTTCGCAACACTTTCTTCAAGTTTGCAACAGTTTCGCTGTAAACCCTAATATATATATTTTTTTCTTTTTTGTGCTGCTGATTTTTGCATGGAATTTCGTGCAGATTTATTCTGCACCTCTCCCAATGATAAAACATGATTCTTTCACTCGAATCCCCTTAGTCGGCGTCAATGTTTGTACCCAAAATAAATTCTAGGCACAAAACACGATTGATTTGATGATGATTATTGAAAATTAAGGTTATGAATCGATAAAAAATAAATAAGAGACAAGGATTTAACGTGGTTCGGCAAGTGTTGCCTACATCCACGGGGGAACAGATAAATTCTTTATTGATTGTAGTATACAAGAGTTTTCTCCGGGTTAGCTAACCTAAAATTCCATATTTCTTAGGGTTTAGGATACATGTATTTATAGAGTTTATGTAACCCTAATTTTGATGTAAACTTCATGTGCAAGCAACTTGGGAAACAATCCTTCTGGAAACTTCTAGAATCTTCCGTCATGGGATGGCTATACGGGCTTGATTACGGGATCACCGTGTATAAAATGCACGGTACAAAAATCGCCCCCTCTTAACCTCCAACTTGTTGGTGGTTAAGAAAATTGTTTATCCTTTTGCGTCGAACGCTGATGATGAAACTCGCCCCCAAGCGTGAGTAGAGATATTGCGAAGACGCCCCCAACTGTAATTACCTTTAAAAAAAAAAAATGAAAAGTAAAAAAAATTAAAAAAATAATAATATTGCTCACGTGCTAGGCGAGACTTTTTGCCACGTGGTGGACTTGTGATGCTCGAGTGCCAGTCGAGTCTTGAATAGAATGTAGTGTGCTTGCGGCTGGGGCAAGGCTTTCTGCTCGCAACTTAACACGGCTGTAGCGCTCGCTGCTCGGGCACGCTGGCTATATTGCTTGTGTTGAGTACGAGTCTTTGAACCAATATCGGGCATTGGGCTCGTGGTTCAACGAGACTTTGGACCAACATCGGGCGTTGGGCTCATGGTGGAGACGAGACTTTATGCTTGCCAAGGTGCAAGTCTTTGTACTCGCGTGCAAGGCGAGATTTTATGCTTGCGATAAGAGCAAGACTTATGTGCTTACGTGAAAGGTGAGGCTGTAGGTGCTTGCGATGTGCTGCAAGGCTAAATAATGAAGGGTATAAGCAATCCTCATCTCCAACTCGATCGTGTCGCTATCCACGAACCTCGATCATATTGCTATCCACGAACCTCGAACTCGATCATGTTGCTGCTCCAAGTGCACATAAAAGTTTCTCCAACACAGGAATTTTTGTTTCCATGTTGTAGGTAAATCAAAGAGGATTCCAACGAGCCAAAAATTACTCAATTCGGACTTAAAATGAAGAAGTTAATGGAGAAAGATGATTTGAACGAAACGTGCATGTTGTTGCATACGTGGCAGTATTGACCGTGCACAGTTTGCTGACATGGCAGATAAGAATTGACATGGCATTGATGAGTGGACTAGAATGCTGACGTGGCACTTGCTGACCGACCTAAGTTGTTGACATGGCGAACAAGTTGTGAACAATGCTGACGTGGACGGATGATGTGGCATTTTCGCTGTAGTGGCGAGTTGACTGTGATGCTGATGTGGCGAGTCCAATCAACTGGTTGGACCAAATCGGTCTGGTTCTTGTTGAACTGTTACTGACCTGGTTCGGTCTGAACCGAACTGCGGTGAACCTGAAGCTGGACTGTGGCTGGACAGATCTTATGGTCCAGATTCGATAGATCTGACGGATTAGATCCTCTGGATGAAGAGGCGTACCTGAAGATGGATTTATGTGGCTGTACAGGACAGATGACTTTGTAACGCTTTCTGTCACACCTATATCTGTTACAGTATCTCTGATTCGCAACTCTTCTGCAACTGTTTTCGCAACAGTTTATGTAACTGTTTCGCAACGCTTTCTTCAAGTTTGCAACAGTTTCGCTGTAAACCCTAATATATATATTTTTTCTTTTTTGTGCTGCTGATTTTTGCATGGAATTTCGTGCAGATTTCTTCTGCACCTCTCCCAATGATAAAACATGATTCTTTCACTCGAATCCCCTTAGTCGGCGTCAATGTTTGTACCCAAAATAAATTCTAGGCACAAAACACGATTGATTTGATGATGATTATTGAAAATTAGGGTTATGAATCGATAGAAAATAAATAAGAGACAAGGATTTAACGTGGTTCGGCAAGTGTTGCCTACATCCACGGGGGAACAGATAAATTCTTTATTGATTGTAGTATACAAGAGTTTTCTCCGGGTTAGCTAACCTAAAATTCCATATTTCTTAGGGTTTAGGATACATGTATTTATAGAGTTTATGTAACCCTAATTTTGATGTAAACTTCATGTGCAAGCAACTTGGGCAACAATCCTTCTGGAAACTTCTAGATTCCGTCATGGGCTGGCTATACGGGCTTGATTACGGGATCACCGTGTATAAAATGCACGGTACAAACATCTCCCCCTCTTAACCTCCAACTTGTTGGTGGTTAAGAAAATTGTTTATCCTTTTGCGTCGAACGTTGATGATGAAACTCTCCCCCAAGCGTGAGTAGAGATATTGCGAAGACGCCCCAACTGTAATTACCTGCAAAAAAATTAAAAATTAAAAATGAAAAGTAAAAAAAAATTAAAAAAATAATAATATTGCTCACGTGCTAGGCGAGACTTTTTGCCACGTGGTGGACTTGTGATGCTCGAGAGCCAGTCGAGTCTTGAATACAATGTACTGTGCTTGCGGCTGGGGCAAGGCTTTCTGCTCGCAACTTAACACGGCTGTAGCGCTCGCTGCTCGGCCACGCTGGCTGTATTGCTTGTGTTAAGTACGAGTCTTTGAACCAATATCGGGCATTGGGCTCGTGGTTCAACGAGACTTTGGACCAACATCGGGCGTTGGGCTCGTGGTGGAGACGATACTTTATGCTTGCCAAGGTGCAAGACTTTGTACTCGCGTGCAAGGCGAGATTTTATGCTTGCGATAAGAGCAAGACTTATTTGCTCACGTGCAAGGTGAGGCTTTAGGTGCTTGCGATGTGATGCAAGGCTAAATAATGAAGGGTATAAGCAATCCTCATCTCCAACTCGATCGTGTCGCTATCCACGAACCTCGATCATATTGCTATCCACGAACATCGAAATCGATCATGTTGCTGCTCCAAGTGCACATAAAAGTTTCTCCAACACAGGAATTTTTGTTTCCATGTTATAGGTAATTCAAAGAGGATTCCAACGAGCCAAAAATCACTCAATTCGGACTTAAAATGAAGAAGTTAATGGAGAAAGATGATTTGAACGAAACGTGCATGTTGTTGCATACGTGGCAGTATTGACCGTGAAAAGTTTGCTGACATGGCAGATAAGAATTGACGTGGCATTGATGAGTGGACTAGAATGCTGACGTGGCACTTGCTGACCGACCTAAGTTGTTGACATGGCAAACAAGTTGTGAACAATGCTGACGTGGACAGATGATGTGGCATTTTCGCTGTAGTGGCGAGTTGGCTGTGATGCTGATGTGGCGAGTCCAATCAACTGGTTGGACCAAATCGGTCTGGTTCTTGTTGAACTGTTACTGATCTGGTTCGGTCTGAACCGAACTGCGATGAACCTGAAGCTGGACTGTGGCTGGACAGATTTTATGGTCCAGATTCGATAGATCTGACGGATTAGATCCTCTGGATGAAGAGGCGTACCTGAAGATGGATTTATGTGGCTGTACAGGACAGATGACTTTGTAACGCTTTCTGCCACACCTATATCTGTTACAGTATCTCTGATTCGCAACTCTTCTGCAACTGTTTTCGCAACAGTTTATGTAACTGTTTCGCAACGCTTTCTTCAAGTTTGCAACAGTTTCGCTGTAAACCCTAATATATATATTTTTTTTTTCTTTTTTGTGCTGCTGATTTTTGCATGGAATTTCGTGCAGATTTCTTCTGCACCTCTCCCAATGATAAAACATGATTCTTTCACTCGAATCCCCTTAGTCGGCGTCAATGTTTGTACCCAAAATAAATTCTAGGCACAAAACACGATTGATTTGATGATGATTATTGAAAATTAGGGTTATGAATCGATAGAAAATAAATAAGAGACAAGGATTTAACGTGGTTCGGCAAGTGTTGCCTACATCCACGGGGGAACAGATAAATTCTTTATTGATTGTAGTATACAAGAGTTTTCTCCGGGTTAGCTAACCTAAAATTCCATATTTCTTAGGGTTTAGGATACATGTATTTATAGAGTTTATGTAACCCTAATTTTGATGTAAACTTCATGTGCAAGCAACTTGGGCAACAATCCTTCTGGAAATTTCTAGAATCTTCCGTCATGGGCTGGCTATACGGGCTTGATTACGGGATCACCGTGTATAAAATGCACGGTACAAACATCTCCCCCTCTTAACCTCCAACTTGTTGGTGGTTAAGAAAATTGTTTATCCTTTTGCGTCGAACGTTGATGATGAAACTCGCCCCCAAGCGTGAGTAGAGATATTGCGAAGACGCCCCAACTGTAATTACCTGCAAAAAAATTAAAAATTAAAAATTAAAAGTAAAAAAAAATTAAAAAAATAATAATATTGCTCACGTGCTAGGCGAGACTTTTTGCCACGTGGTGGACTTGTGATGCTCGAGAGCCAGTCGAGTCTTGAATACAATGTACTGTGCTTGCGGCTGGGGCAAGGCTTTCTGCTCGCAACTTAACACGGCTGTAGCGCTCGCTGCTCGGGCACGCTGGATGTATTGCTTGTGTTAAGTACGAGTCTTTGAACCAATATCGGGCATTGGGCTCGTGGTTCAACGAGACTTTGGACCAACATCGGGCGTTGGGCTCGTGGTGGAGACGATACTTTATGCTTGCCAAGGTGCAAGACTTTGTACTCGCGTGCAAGGCGAGATTTTATGCTTGCGATAAGAGCAAGACTTATTTGCTCACGTGCAAGGTGAGGCTTTAGGTGCTTGCGATGTGATGCAAGGCTAAATAATGAAGGGTATAAGCAATCCTCATCTCCAACTCGATCGTGTCGCTATCCACGAACCTCGATCATATTGCTATCCACGAACATCGAAATCGATCATGTTGCTGCTCCAAGTGCACATAAAAGTTTCTCCAACACAGGAATTTTTGTTTCCATGTTATAGGTAATTCAAAGAGGATTCCAACGAGCCAAAAATCACTCAATTCGGACTTAAAATGAAGAAGTTAATGGAGAAAGATGATTTGAACGAAACGTGCATGTTGTTGCATACGTGGCAGTATTGACCGTGCACAGTTTACTGACATGGCAAATAAGAATTGACGTGGCATTGATGAGTGGACTATAATGCTGACGTGGCACTTGCTGACCAACCTAAGTTGTTGACATGGCAAACAAGTTGTGAACAATGCTGACGTGGACGGATGATGTGGCATTTTCGCTGTAGTGGCGAGTTGACTGTGATGCTGATGTGGCGAGTCCAATCAACTGGTTGGACCAAATCGGTCTGGTTCTTGTTGAACTGTTACTGATCTGTTTCGGTCTGAACCGAACTGCGGTGAACCTGAAGCTGGACTGTGGCTGGACAGATCTTATGGTCCAGATTCGATAGATCTGACGGATTAGATCCTCTGGATGAAGAGGCGTACCTGAAGATGGATTTATGTGGCTGTACAGGACAGATGACTTTGTAACGCTTTCTGCCACACCTATATCTGTTACAGTATCTCTGATTCGCAACTCTTCTGCAACTTTTTTCGCAACAGTTTATGTAACTGTTTCGCAACGCTTTCTTCAAGTTTGCAACAGTTTCGCTGTAAACCCTAATATATATATTTTTTCTTTTTTGTGCTGCTGATTTTTGCATGGAATTTCGTGCAGATTTCTTCTGCACCTCTCCCAATGATAAAACATGATTCTTTCACTCGAATCCCCTTAGTCGGCGTCAATGTTTGTACCCAAAATAAATTCTAGGCACAAAACACGATTGATTTGATGATGATTATTGAAAATTAGGGTTATGAATCGATAGAAAATAAATAAGAGACAAGGATTTAACGTGGTTCGGCAAGTGTTGCCTACATCCACGGGGGAACAGATAAATTCTTTATTGATTGTAGTATACAAGAGTTTTCTCCGGGTTAGCTAACCTAAAATTCCATATTTCTTAGGGTTTAGGATACATGTATTTATAGAGTTTATGTAACCCTAATTTTGATGTAAACTTCATGTGCAAGCAACTTGGGCAACAATCCTTCTGGAAACTTCTAGATTCCGTCATGGGCTGGCTATACGGGCTTGATTACGGGATCACCGTGTATAAAATGCACGGTACAAACATCTCCCCCTCTTAACCTCCAACTTGTTGGTGGTTAAGAAAATTGTTTATCCTTTTGCGTCGAACGTTGATGATGAAACTCTCCCCCAAGCGTGAGTAGAGATATTGCGAAGACGCCCCAACTGTAATTACCTGCAAAAAAATTAAAAATTAAAAATGAAAAGTAAAAAAAAATTAAAAAAATAATAATATTGCTCACGTGCTAGGCGAGACTTTTTGCCACGTGGTGGACTTGTGATGCTCGAGAGCCAGTCGAGTCTTGAATACAATGTACTGTGCTTGCGGCTGGGGCAAGGCTTTCTGCTCGCAACTTAACACGGCTGTAGCGCTCGCTGCTCGGCCACGCTGGCTGTATTGCTTGTGTTAAGTACGAGTCTTTGAACCAATATCGGGCATTGGGCTCGTGGTTCAACGAGACTTTGGACCAACATCGGGCGTTGGGCTCGTGGTGGAGACGATACTTTATGCTTGCCAAGGTGCAAGACTTTGTACTCGCGTGCAAGGCGAGATTTTATGCTTGCGATAAGAGCAAGACTTATTTGCTCACGTGCAAGGTGAGGCTTTAGGTGCTTGCGATGTGATGCAAGGCTAAATAATGAAGGGTATAAGCAATCCTCATCTCCAACTCGATCGTGTCGCTATCCACGAACCTCGATCATATTGCTATCCACGAACATCGAAATCGATCATGTTGCTGCTCCAAGTGCACATAAAAGTTTCTCCAACACAGGAATTTTTGTTTCCATGTTATAGGTAATTCAAAGAGGATTCCAACGAGCCAAAAATCACTCAATTCGGACTTAAAATGAAGAAGTTAATGGAGAAAGATGATTTGAACGAAACGTGCATGTTGTTGCATACGTGGCAGTATTGACCGTGCACAGTTTACTGACATGGCAAATAAGAATTGACGTGGCATTGATGAGTGGACTAGAATGATGACGTGGCACTTGCTGACCGACCTAAGTTGTTGACATGGCAAACAAGTTGTGAACAATGCTGACGTGGACGGATGATGTGGCATTTTCGTTGTAGTGGCGAGTTGACTGTGATGCTGATGTGGCGAGTCCAATCAACTGGTTGGACCAAATCGGTCTGGTTCTTGTTGAACTGTTACTGATCTGTTTCGGTCTGAACCGAACTGCGGTGAACCTGAAGCTGGACTGTGGCTGGACAGATCTTATGGTCCAGATTCGATAGATCTGACGGATTAGATCCTCTGGATGAAGAGGCGTACCTGAAGATGGATTTATGTGGCTGTACAGGACAGATGACTTTGTAACGCTTTCTGCCACACCTATATCTGTTACAGTATCTCTGATTCGCAACTCTTCTGCAACTGTTTTCGCAACAGTTTATGTAACTGTTTCGCAACACTTTCTTCAAGTTTGCAACAGTTTCGCTGTAAACCCTAATATATATATTTTTTTCTTTTTTGTGCTGTTGATATTTGCATGGAATTTCGTGCAGATTTCTTCTGCACCTCTCCCAATGATAAAACATGATTCTTTCACTCGAATCCCCTTAGTCGGCGTCAATGTTTGTACCCAAAATAAATTCTAGGCACAAAACACGATTGATTTGATGATGATTATTGAAAATTAGGGTTATGAATCGATAGAAAATAAATAAGAGACAAGGATTTAACGTGGTTCGGCAAGTGTTGCCTACATCCACGGGGGAACAGAGAAATTCTTTATTGATTGTAGTATACAAGAGTTTTCTCCTGGTTAGCTAACCTAAAATTCCATATTTCTTAGGGTTTAGGATACATGTATTTATAGAGTTTATGTAACCCTAATTTTGATGTAAACTTCATGTGCAAGCAACTTGGGCAACAATCCTTCTGGAAACTTCTAGAATCTTCCGTCATGGGCTGGCTATACGGGCTTGATTACGGGATCACCGTGTATAAAATGCACGGTACAAACATCTCCCCCTCTTAACCTCCAACTTGTTGGTGGTTAATAAAATTGTTTATCCTTTTGCGTCGAACGTTGATGATGAAACTCGCCCCCAAGCGTGAGTAGAGATATTGCGAAGACGCCCCAACTGTAATTACCTGCAAAAAAATTAAAAATTAAAAATGAAAAGTAAAAAAAAATTAAAAAAATAATAATATTGCTCACGTGCTAGGCGAGACTTTTTGCCACGTGGTGGACTTGTGATGCTCGAGAGCCAGTCGAGTCTTGAATACAATGTACTGTGCTTGCGGCTGGGGCAAGGCTTTCTGCTCGCAACTTAACACGGCTGTAGCGCTCGCTGCTCGGCCACGCTGGCTGTATTGCTTGTGTTAAGTACGAGTCTTTGAACCAATATCGGGCATTGGGCTCGTGGTTCAACGAGACTTTGGACCAACATCGGGCATTGGGCTCGTGGTGGAGACGATACTTTATGCTTGCCAAGGTGCAAGACTTTGTACTCGCGTGCAAGGCGAGATTTTATGCTTGCGATAAGAGCAAGACTTATTTGCTCACGTGCAAGGTGAGGCTTTAGGTGCTTGCGATGTGATGCAAGGCTAAATAATGAAGGGTATAAGCAATCCTCATCTCCAACTCGATCGTGTCGCTATCCACGAACCTCGATCATATTGCTATCCACGAACCTCGAACTCGATCATGTTGCTGCTCCAAGTGCACATAAAAGTTTCTCCAACACAGGAATTTTTGTTTCCATGTTATAGGTAATTCAAAGAGGATTCCAACGAGCCAAAAATCACTCAATTCGTACTTAAAATGAAGAAGTTAATGGAGAAAGATGATTTGAACGAAACGTGCATGTTAATGCATACGTGGAAGTATTGACCGTGCACAGTTTGCTGACATGGCAGATAAGAATTGACGTGGCATTGATGAGTGGACTAGAATGCTGACGTGGCACTTGCTGACCAACCTAAGTTGTTGACATGCAAACAAGTTGTGAACAATGCTGACGTGGACGGATGATGTGGCATTTTCGCTGTAGTGGCGAGTTGACTGTGATGCTGATGTGGCGAGTCCAATCAACTGGTTGGACCAAATCGGTCTGGTTCTTGTTGAACTGTTACTGATCTGTTTCGGTCTGAACCGAACTGCGGTGAACCTGAAGCTGGACTGTGGCTGGAAAGATCTTATGGTCCAGATTCGATAGATCTGACGGATTAGATCCTCTGGATGAAGAGGCGTACCTGAAGATGGATTTATGTGGCTGTACAGGACAGATGACTTTGTAACGCTTTCTGCCACACCTATATCTGTTACAGTATCTCTGATTCGCAACTCTTCTGCAACTTTTTTCGCAACAGTTTATGTAACTGTTTCGCAACGCTTTCTTCAAGTTTGCAACAGTTTCGCTGTAAACCCTAATATATATATTTTTTCTTTTTTGTGCTGCTGATTTTTGCATGGAATTTCGTGCAGATTTCTTCTGCACCTCTCCCAATGATAAAACATGATTCTTTCACTCGAATCCCCTTAGTCGGCGTCAATGTTTGTACCCAAAATAAATTCTAGGCACAAAACACGATTGATTTGATGATGATTATTGAAAATTAGGGTTATGAATCGATAGAAAATAAATAAGAGACAAGGATTTAACGTGGTTCGGCAAGTGTTGCCTACATCCACGGGGGAACAGATAAATTCTTTATTGATTGTAGTATACAAGAGTTTTCTCCGGGTTAGCTAACCTAAAATTCCATATTTCTTAGGGTTTAGGATACATGTATTTATAGAGTTTATGTAACCCTAATTTTGATGTAAACTTCATGTGCAAGCAACTTGGGCAACAATCCTTCTGGAAACTTCTAGATTCCGTCATGGGCTGGCTATACGGGCTTGATTACGGGATCACCGTGTATAAAATGCACGGTACAAACATCTCCCCCTCTTAACCTCCAACTTGTTGGTGGTTAAGAAAATTGTTTATCCTTTTGCGTCGAACGTTGATGATGAAACTCTCCCCCAAGCGTGAGTAGAGATATTGCGAAGACGCCCCAACTGTAATTACCTGCAAAAAAATTAAAAATTAAAAATGAAAAGTAAAAAAAAATTAAAAAAATAATAATATTGCTCACGTGCTAGGCGAGACTTTTTGCCACGTGGTGGACTTGTGATGCTCGAGAGCCAGTCGAGTCTTGAATACAATGTACTGTGCTTGCGGCTGGGGCAAGGCTTTCTGCTCGCAACTTAACACGGCTGTAGCGCTCGCTGCTCGGCCACGCTGGCTGTATTGCTTGTGTTAAGTACGAGTCTTTGAACCAATATCGGGCATTGGGCTCGTGGTTCAACGAGACTTTGGACCAACATCGGGCGTTGGGCTCGTGGTGGAGACGATACTTTATGCTTGCCAAGGTGCAAGACTTTGTACTCGCGTGCAAGGCGAGATTTTATGCTTGCGATAAGAGCAAGACTTATTTGCTCACGTGCAAGGTGAGGCTTTAGGTGCTTGCGATGTGATGCAAGGCTAAATAATGAAGGGTATAAGCAATCCTCATCTCCAACTCGATCGTGTCGCTATCCACGAACCTCGATCATATTGCTATCCACGAACATCGAAATCGATCATGTTGCTGCTCCAAGTGCACATAAAAGTTTCTCCAACACAGGAATTTTTGTTTCCATGTTATAGGTAATTCAAAGAGGATTCCAACGAGCCAAAAATCACTCAATTCGGACTTAAAATGAAGAAGTTAATGGAGAAAGATGATTTGAACGAAACGTGCATGTTGTTGCATACGTGGCAGTATTGACCGTGCACAGTTTACTGACATGGCAAATAAGAATTGACGTGGCATTGATGAGTGGACTAGAATGATGACGTGGCACTTGCTGACCGACCTAAGTTGTTGACATGGCAAACAAGTTGTGAACAATGCTGACGTGGACGGATGATGTGGCATTTTCGTTGTAGTGGCGAGTTGACTGTGATGCTGATGTGGCGAGTCCAATCAACTGGTTGGACCAAATCGGTCTGGTTCTTGTTGAACTGTTACTGATCTGTTTCGGTCTGAACCGAACTGCGGTGAACCTGAAGCTGGACTGTGGCTGGACAGATCTTATGGTCCAGATTCGATAGATCTGACGGATTAGATCCTCTGGATGAAGAGGCGTACCTGAAGATGGATTTATGTGGCTGTACAGGACAGATGACTTTGTAACGCTTTCTGCCACACCTATATCTGTTACAGTATCTCTGATTCGCAACTCTTCTGCAACTGTTTTCGCAACAGTTTATGTAACTGTTTCGCAACGCTTTCTTCAAGTTTGCAACAGTTTCGCTGTAAACCCTAATATATATATTTTTTCTTTTTTGTGCTGCTGATTTTTGCATGGAATTTCGTGCAGATTTCTTCTGCACCTCTCCCAATGATAAAACATGATTCTTTCACTCGAATCCCCTTAGTCGGCGTCAATGTTTGTACCCAAAATAAATTCTAGGCACAAAACACGATTGATTTGATGATGATTATTGAAAATTAGGGTTATGAATCGATAGAAAATAAATAAGAGACAAGGATTTAACGTGGTTCGGAAAGTGTTGCCTACATCCACGGGGGAACAGAGAAATTTTTTATTGATTGTAGTATACAAGAGTTTTCTCCGGGTTAGCTAACCTAAAATTCCATATTTCTTAGGGTTTAGGATACATGTATTTATAGAGTTTATGTAACCCTAATTTTGATGTAAACTTCATGTGCAAGCAACTTGGGCAACAATCCTTCTGGAAACTTCTAGAATCTTCCGTCATGGGCTGGCTATACGGGCTTGATTACGGGATCACCGTGTATAAAATGCACGGTACAAACATCTCCCCCTCTTAACCTCCAACTTGTTGGTGGTTAAGAAAATTGTTTATCCTTTTGCGTCGAACGTTGATGATGAAACTCGCCCCCAAGCGTGAGTAGAGATATTGCGAAGACGCCCCCAACTGTAATTACCTGCAAAAAAAAAATAAAAAAAAAATGAAAAGTAAAAAAAAATTAAAAAAATAATAATATTGCTCACGTGCTAGGCGAGACTTTTTGCCACGTGGTGGACTTGTGATGCTCGAGAGCCAGTCGAGTCTTGAATAGAATGTAGTGTGCTTGCGGCTGGGGCAAGGCTTTCTGCTCGCAACTTAACACGGCTGTAGCGCTCGCTGCTCGGGCACGCTGGCTGTATTGCTTGTGTTGAGTACGAGTCTTTGAACCAATATCGGGCATTGGGCTCGTGGTTAAACGAGACTTTGGACCAACATCGGGCGTTGGGCTCGTGGTGGAGACGATACTTTATGCTTGCCAAGGTGCAAGTCTTTGTACTCGCGTGCAAGGCGAGATTTTATGCTTGCGATAAGAGCAAGACTTATTTGCTCACGTGCAAGGTGAGGCTTTAGGTGCTTGCGATGTGATGCAAGGCCAAATAATGAAGGGTATAAGCAATCCTCATCTCCAACTCGATCGTGTCGCTATCCACGAACCTCGATCATATTGCTATCCACGAACATCGAAATCGATCATGTTGCTGCTCCAAGTGCACATAAAAGTTTCTCCGACACAGGAATTTTTGTTTCCATGTTATAGGTAATTCAAAGAGGATTCCAACGAGCCAAAAATCACTCAATTCGGACTTAAAATGAAGAAGTTAATGGAGAAAGATGATTTGAACGAAACGTGCATGTTGTTGCATACGTGGCAGTATTGACCGTGCACAGTTTACTGACATGGCAAATAAGAATTGACGTGGCATTGATGAGTGGACTAGAATGATGACGTGGCACTTGCTGACCGACCTAAGTTGTTGACATGGCAAACAAGTTGTGAACAATGCTGACGTGGACGGATGATGTGGCATTTTCGCTGTAGTGGCGAGTTGACTGTGATGCTGATGTGGCGAGTCCAATCAACTGGTTGGACCAAATCGGTCTGGTTCTTGTTGAACTGTTACTGATCTGTTTCGGTCTGAACCGAACTGCGGTGAACCTGAAGCTGGACTGTGGCTGGACAGATTTTATGGTCCAGATTCGATAGATCTGACGGATTAGATCCTCTGGATGAAGAGGCGTACCTGAAGATGGATTTATGTGGCTGTACAGGACAGATGACTTTGTAACGCTTTCTGCCACACCTATATCTGTTACAGTATCTCTGATTCGCAACTCTTCTGCAACTGTTTTCGCAACAGTTTATGTAAATGTTTCGCAACACTTTCTTCAAGTTTGCAACAGTTTCGCTGTAAACCCTAATATATATATTTTTTTCTTTTTTGTGCTGCTGATTTTTGCATGGAATTTCGTGCAGATTTATTCTGCACCTCTCCCAATGATAAAACATGATTCTTTCACTCGAATCCCCTTAGTCGGCGTCAATGTTTGTACCCAAAATAAATTCTAGGCACAAAACACGATTGATTTGATGATGATTATTGAAAATTAAGGTTATGAATCGATAAAAAATAAATAAGAGACAAGGATTTAACGTGGTTCGGCAAGTGTTGCCTACATCCACGGGGGAACAGATAAATTCTTTATTGATTGTAGTATACAAGAGTTTTCTCCGGGTTAGCTAACCTAAAATTCCATATTTCTTAGGGTTTAGGATACATGTATTTATAGAGTTTATGTAACCCTAATTTTGATGTAAACTTCATGTGCAAGCAACTTGGGAAACAATCCTTCTGGAAACTTCTAGAATCTTCCGTCATGGGATGGCTATACGGGCTTGATTACGGGATCACCGTGTATAAAATGCACGGTACAAAAATCGCCCCCTCTTAACCTCCAACTTGTTGGTGGTTAAGAAAATTGTTTATCCTTTTGCGTCGAACGCTGATGATGAAACTAGCCCCCAAGCGTGAGTAGAGATATTGCGAAGATGCCCCCAACTGTAATTACCTTTAAAAAAAAAAAAATGAAAAGTAAAAAAAATTAAAAAAATAATAATATTGCTCACGTGCTAGGCGAGACTTTTTGCCACGTGGTGGACTTGTGATGCTCGAGTGCCAGTCGAGTCTTGAATAGAATGTAGTGTGCTTGCGGCTAGGACAAGGCTTTCTGCTCGCAACTTAACACGGCTGTAGCGCTCGCTGCTCGGGCACGCTGGCTATATTGCTTGTGTTGAGTACGAGTCTTTGAACCAATATCGGGCATTGGGCTCGTGGTTCAACGAGACTTTGGACCAACATCGGGTGTTGGGCTCATGGTGGAGACGAGACTTTATGCTTGCCAAGGTGCAAGTCTTTGTACTCGCGTGCAAGGCGAGATTTTATGCTTGCGATAAGAGCAAGACTTATGTGCTTACGTGAAAGGTGAGGATGTAGGTGCTTGCAATGTGCTGCAAGTCTAAATAATGAAGGGTATAAGCAATCCTCATCTCCAACTCGATCGTGTCGCTATCCACGAACCTCGATCATATTGCTATCCACGAACCTCGAACTCGATCATGTTGCTGCTCCAAGTGCACATAAAAGTTTCTCCAACACAGGAATTTTTGTTTCCATGTTATAGGTAATTCAAAGAGGATTCCAACGAGCCAAAAATCACTCAATTCGTACTTAAAATGAAGAAGTTAATGGAGAAAGATGATTTGAACGAAACGTGCATGTTAATGCATACGTGGAAGTATTGACCGTGCACAGTTTGCTGACATGGAAGATAAGAATTGACGTGGCATTGATGAGTGGACTAGAATGCTGACGTGGCACTTGCTGACCAACCTAAGTTGTTGACATGGCAAACAAGTTGTGAACAATGCTGACGTGGACGGATGATGTTGCATTTTCGCTGTAGTGGCGAGTTGACTGTGATGCTGATGTGGCGAGTCCAATCAACTGGTTGGACCAAATCGGTCTGGTTCTTGTTGAACTGTTACTGATCTGTTTCGGTCTGAACCGAACTGCGGTGAACCTGAAGCTGGACTGTGGCTGGACAGATCTTATGGTCCAGATTCGATAGATCTGACGGATTAGATCCTCTGGATGAAGAGGCGTACCTGAAGATGGATTTATGTGGCTGTACAGGACAGATGACTTTGTAACGCTTTCTGCCACACCTATATCTGTTACAGTATCTCTGATTCGCAACTCTTCTGCAACTGTTTTCGCAACAGTTTATGTAACTGTTTCGCAACGCTTTCTTCAAGTTTGCAACAGTTTCGCTGTAAACCCTAATATATATATTTTTTCTTTTTTGTGCTGCTGATTTTTGCATGGAATTTCGTGCAGATTTCTTCTGCACCTCTCCCAATGATAAAACATGATTCTTTCACTCGAATCCCCTTAGTCGGCGTCAATGTTTGTACCCAAAATAAATTCTAGGCACAAAACACGATTGATTTGATGATGATTATTGAAAATTAGGGTTATGAATCGATAGAAAATAAATAAGAGACAAGGATTTAACGTGGTTCGGCAAGTGTTGCCTACATCCATGGGGGAACAGATAAATTCTTTATTGATTGTAGTATACAAGAGTTTTCTCCGGGTTAGCTAACCTAAAATTCCATATTTCTTAGGGTTTAGGATACATGTATTTATAGAGTTTATGTAACCCTAATTTTGATGTAAACTTCATGTGCAAGCAACTTGGGCAACAATCCTTCTGGAAATTTCTAGAATCTTCCGTCATGGGCTGGCTATACGGGCTTGATTACGGGATCACCGTGTATAAAATGCACGGTACAAACATCTCCCCCTCTTAACCTCCAACTTGCTGGTGGTTAAGAAAATTGTTTATCCTTTTGCGTCGAACGTTGATGATGAAACTCGCCCCCAAGCGTGAGTAGAGATATTGCGAAGACGCCCCAACTGTAATTACCTGCAAAAAAATTAAAAATTAAAAATGAAAAGTAAAAAAAAATTAAAAAAATAATAATATTGCTCACGTGCTAGGCGAGACTTTTTGCCACGTGGTGGACTTGTGATGCTCGAGAGCCAGTCGAGTCTTGAATACAATGTACTGTGCTTGCGGCTGGGGCAAGGCTTTCTGCTCGCAACTTAACACGGCTGTAGCGCTCGCTGCTCGGCCACGCTGGCTGTATTGCTTGTGTTAAGTACGAGTCTTTGAACCAATATCGGGCATTGGGCTCGTGGTTCAACGAGACTTTGGACCAACATCGGGCGTTGGGCTCGTGGTGGAGACGATACTTTATGCTTGCCAAGG
>NC_039360.1:210599835-210653288 GCF_003573695.1 Papaver somniferum | reverse complement strand
TTTTCTCCGGGTTAGCTAACCTAAAATTCCATATTTCTTAGGGTTTAGGATACATGTATTTATAGAGTTTATGTAACCCTAATTTTGATGTAAACTTCATGTGCAAGCAACTTGGGAAACAATCCTTCTGGAAACTTCTAGAATCTTCCGTCATGGGATGGCTATACGGGCTTGATTACGGGATCACCGTGTATAAAATGCACGGTACAAAAATCGCCCCCTCTTAACCTCCAACTTGTTGGTGGTTAAGAAAATTGTTTATCCTTTTGCGTCGAACGTTGATGATGAAACTCGCCCCCAAGCGTGAGTAGAGATATTGCGAAGACGCCCCAACTGTAATTACCTGCAAAAAAATTAAAAATTAAAAATGAAAAGTAAAAAAAAATTAAAAAAATAATAATATTGCTCACGTGCTAGGCGAGACTTTTTGCCACGTGGTGGACTTGTGATGCTCGAGAGCCAGTCGAGTCTTGAATACAATGTACTGTGCTTGCGGCTGGGGCAAGGCTTTCTGCTCGCAACTTAACACGGCTGTAGCGCTCGCTGCTCGGCCACGCTGGCTGTATTGCTTGTGTTAAGTACGAGTCTTTGAACCAATATCGGGCATTGGGCTCGTGGTTCAACGAGACTTTGGACCAACATCGGGCGTTGGGCTCGTGGTGGAGACGATACTTTATGCTTGCCAAGGAGCAAGTCTTTGTACTCGCGTGCAAGGCGAGATTTTATGCTTGCGATAAGAGCAAGACTTATTTGCTCACGTGCAAGGTGAGGCTTTAGGTGCTTGCGATGTGATGCAAGGCTAAATAATGAAGGGTATAAGCAATCCTCATCTCCAACTCGATCGTGTCGCTATCCACGAACCTCGATCATATTGCTATCCACGAACATCGAAATCGATCATGTTGCTGCTCCAAGTGCACATAAAAGTTTCTCCAACACAGGAATTTTTGTTTCCATGTTATAGGTAATTCAAAGAGGATTCCAACGAGCCAAAAATCACTCAATTCGGACTTAAAATGATAAAATTTAATGGAGAAAGATGATTTGAACGAAACGTGCATGTTGTTGCATACGTGGCAGTATTGACCGTGCACAGTTTACTGACATGGCAAATAAGAATTGACGTGGCATTGATGAGTGGACTAGAATGATGACGTGGCACTTGCTGACCGACCTAAGTTGTTGACATGGCAAACAAGTTGTGAACAATGCTAACGTGGACGGATGATGTGGCATTTTCGCTGTAGTGGCGAGTTGACTGTGATGATGATGTGGCGAGTCCAATCAACTGGTTGGACCAAATCGGTCTGGTTCTTGTTGAACTGTTACTGATCTGTTTCGGTCTGAACCGAACTGCGGTGAACCTGAAGCTGGACTGTGGCTGGACAGATTTATGGTCCAGATTCGATAGATCTGACGGATTAGATCCTCTGGATGAAGAGGCGTACCTGAAGATGGATTTATGTGGCTGTACAGGACAGATGACTTTGTAACGCTTTCTGCCACACCTATATCTGTTACAGTATCTCTGATTCGCAACTCTTCTGCAACTGTTTTCGCAACAGTTTATGTAAATGTTTCGCAACACTTTCTTCAAGTTTGCAACAGTTTCGCTGTAAACCCTAATATATATATTTTTTTCTTTTTTGTGCTGCTGATTTTTGCATGGAATTTCGTGCAGATTTATTCTGCACCTCTCCCAATGATAAAACATGATTCTTTCACTCGAATCCCCTTAGTCGGCGTCAATGTTTGTACCCAAAATAAATTCTAGGCACAAAACACGATTGATTTGATGATGATTATTGAAAATTAGGGTTATGAATCGATAAAAAATAAATAAGAGACAAGGATTTAACGTGGTTCGGCAAGTGTTGCCTACATCCACGGGGGAACAAATAAATTCTTTATTGATTGTAGTATACAAGAATTTTCTCCGGGTTAGCTAACCTAAAATTCCATATTTCTTAGGGTTTAGGATACATGTATTTATAGAGTTTATGTAACCCTAATTTTGATGTAAACTTCATGTGCAAGCAACTTGGGAAACAATCCTTCTGGAAACTTCTAGAATCTTCCGTCATGGGATGGCTATACGGGCTTGATTACGGGATCACCGTGTATAAAATGCACGGTACAAAAATCGCCCCCTCTTAACCTCCAACTTGTTGGTGGTTAAGAAAATTGTTTATCCTTTTGCGTCGAACGCTGATGATGAAACTCGCCCCCAAGCGTGAGTAGAGATATTGCGAAGACGCCCCCAACTGTAATTACCTTTAAAAAAAAAAATGAAAAGTAAAAAAAATTAAAAAAATAATAATATTGCTCACGTGCTAGGCGAGACTTTTTGCCACGTGGTGGACTTGTGATGCTCGAGTGCCAGTCGAGTCTTGAATAGAATGTAGTGTGCTTGCGGCTGGGGCAAGGCTTTCTGCTCGCAACTTAACACGGCTGTAGCGCTCGCTGCTTGGGCATGCTGGCTGTATTGCTTGTGTTAAGTACGAGTCTTTGAACCAATATCGGGCATTGGGCTCGTGGTTCAACGAGACTTTGGACCAACATCGGGCGTTGGGCTCGTGGTGGAGACGATACTTTATGCTTGCCAAGGTGCAAGTCTTTGTACTCGCGTGCAAGGCGAGATTTTATGCTTGCGATAAGAGCAAGACTTATGTGCTCACGTGCAAGGTGAGGCTTTAGGTTCTTGCAATGTGATGCAAGGCTAAATAATGAAGGGTATAAGCAATCCTCATCTCCAACTCGATCGTGTCGCTATGCACGAACCTCGATCATATTGCTATCCACGAACATCGAAATCGATCATGTTGCTGCTCCAAGTGCACATAAAAGTTTCTCCAACACAGGAATTTTTGTTCCCAAGTTATAGATAATTCAAAGAGGATTCCAACGAGCCAAAAATCACTCAATTCGGACTTAAAATGAAGAAGTTAATGGAGAAAGATGATTTGAACGAAACGTGCATGTTGTTGCATACGTGGCAGTATTGACCGTCCACAGTTTGCTGACATGGCAGATAAGAATTGACATGGCATTGATGAGTGGACTAGAATGCTGACGTGGCACTTGCTGACCGACCTAAGTTGTTGACATGGCAGACAAGTTGTGAACAATGCTGACGTGGACGGGTGATGTGGCATTTTCGCTGTAGTGGCGAGTTGACTGTGATGCTGATGTGGCGAGTCCAATCAACTGGTTGGACCAAATCGGTCTGGTTCTTGTTGAACTGTTACTGATCTTGTTCGGTCTGAACCGAACTGCGGTGAACCTGAAGCTGGACTGTGGATGGACAGATCTTATGGTCCAGATTCGATAGATCTGACGGATTAGATCCTCTGGATGAAGAGGCGTACCTGAAGATGGATTTATGTGGCTGTACAAGACAGATGACTTTGTAACGCTTTCTGCCACACCTATATCTGTTACAGTATCTCTGATTCGCAACTCTTCTGCAACTGTTTTCGCAACAGTTTATGTAACTGTTTCGCAACGCTTTCTTCAAGTTTGCAACAGTTTTGCTGTAAACCCTAATATATATATTTTTTTCTTTTTTGTGCTGCTGATTTTTGCATGGAATTTCGTGCAGATTTCTTCTGCACCTCTCCCAATGATAAAACATGATTCTTTCACTCGAATCCCCTTAGTCGACGTCAATGTTTGTACCCAAAATAAATTCTAGGAACAAAAAACGATTGTTTTGATGATGATTATTGAAAATTAGGGTTATGAATCGATAGAAAATAAATAAGAGACAAGGATTTAACGTGGTTCGGCAAGTGTTGCCTACATCCACGGGGGAACAGAGAAATTCTTTATTGATTGTAGTATACAAGAGTTTTCTCCGGGTTAGCTAACCTAAAATTCCATATTTCTTAGGGTTTAGGATACATGTATTTATAGAGTTTATGTAACCCTAATTTTGATGTAAACTTCATGTGCAAGCAACTTGGGCAACAATCCTTCTGGAAACTTCTAGAATCTTCCGTCATGGGCTGGCTATACGGGCTTGATTACGGGATCACCGTGTATAAAATGCACGGTACAAACATCTCCCCCTCTTAACCTCCAACTTGTTGGTGGTTAAGAAAATTGTTTATCCTTTTGCGTCGAACGTTGATGATGAAACTCGTCCCCAAGCGTGAGTAGAGATATTGCGAAGACGCCCCCAACTGTAATTACCTGCAAAAAATAAAAATAAAAAGTAAAAAAAAATTAAAAAAATAATAATATTGCTCACGTGCTAGGCGAGACTTTTTGCCACGTGGTGGACTTGTGATGCTCGAGAGCCAGTCGAGTCTTGAATAGAATGTAGTGTGCTTGCGGCTGGGGCAAGGCTTTCTGCTCGCAACTTAACACGGCTGTAGCGCTCGCTGCTCGGGCACGCTGGCTGTATTGCTTGTGTTGAGTACGAGTCTTTGAACCAATATCGGGCATTGGGCTCGTGGTTAAACGAGACTTTGGACCAACATCGGGCGTTGGTCTCGTGGTGGAGACGATACTTTATGCTTGCCAAGGTGCAAGTCTTTGTACTCGCGTGCAAGGCGAGATTTTATGCTTGCGATAAGAGCAAGACTTATTTGCTCACGTGCAAGGTGAGGCTTTAGGTGCTTGCGATGTGATGCAAGGCCAAATAATGAAGGGTATAAGCAATCCTCATCTCCAACTCGATCGTGTCGCTATCCACGAACCTCGATCATATTGCTATCCACGAACATCGAAATCGATCATGTTGCTGCTCCAAGTGCACATAAAAGTTTCTCCGACACAGGAATTTTTGTTTCCATGTTATAGGTAATTCAAAGAGGATTCCAACGAGCCAAAAATCACTCAATTCGGACTTAAAATGAAGAAGTTAATGGAGAAAGATGATTTGAACGAAACGTGCATGTTGTTGCATACGTGGCAGTATTGACCGTGCAAAGTTTGCTGACATGGAAGATAAGAATTGACGTGGCATTGATGAGTGGACTAGAATGCTGACGTGGCACTTGCTGACCGACCTAAGTTGTTGACATGGCAAACAAGTTGTGAACAATGCTGACGTGGACAGATGATGTGGCATTTTTGCTGTAGTGGCGAGTTGGCTGTGATGCTGATGTGGCGAGTCCAATCAACTGGTTGGACCAAATCGGTTTGGTCTTGTTGAACTGTTACTGATCTGGTTCGGTCTGAACCGAACTGCGGTGAACCTGAAGCTGGACTGTGGCTGGACAGATTTTATGGTCCAGATTCGATAGATCTGACGGATTAGATCCTCTGGATGAAGAGGCGTACCTGAAGATGGATTTATGTGGCTGTACAGGACAGATGACTTTGTAACGCTTTCTGCCACACCTATATCTGTTACAGTATCTCTGATTCGCAACTCTTCTGCAACAGTTTATGTAACTGTTTCGCAACGCTTTCTTCAAGTTTGCAACAGTTTCGCTGTAAACCCTAATATATATATATTTTTTTTCTTTTTTGTGCTGCTGATTTTTGCATGGAATTTCGTGCAGATTTCTTCTGCACCTCTCCCAATGATAAAACATGATTCTTTCACTCGAATCCCCTTAGTCGGTGTCAATGTTTGTACCCAAAATAAATTCTAGGCACAAAACACGATTGATTTGATGATGATTATTGAAAATTAGGGTTATGAATCGATAGAAAATAAATAAGAGACAAGGATTTAACGTGGTTCGGCAAGTGTTTCCTACATCCACGGGGGAACAGAGAAATTCTTTATTGATTGTAGTATACAAGAGTTTTCTCCGGGTTAGCTAACCTAAAATTCCATATTTCTTAGGGTTTAGGATACATGTATTTATAGAGTTTATGTAACCCTAATTTTGATGTAAACTTCATGTGCAAGCAACTTGGGCAACAATCCTTCTGGAAACTTCTAGAATCTTCCGTCATGGGCTGGCTATACGGGCTTGATTACGGGATCACCGTGTATAAAATGCACGGTACAAACATCTCCCCCTCTTAACCTCCAACTTGTTGGTGGTTAATAAAATTGTTTATCCTTTTGCGTCGAACGTTGATGATGAAACTCGCCCCCAAGCGTGAGTAGAGATATTGCGAAGACGCCCCCAACTGTAATTACCTGTAAAAAAATTAAAAATTAAAAATGAAAAGTAAAAAAAAATTAAAAAAATAATAATATTGCTCACGTGCTAGGCGAGACTTTTTTCCACGTGGTGGACTTGTGATGCTCGAGAGCCAGTCGAGTCTTGAATAGAATGTAGTGTGCTTGCGGCTGGGGCAAGGCTTTCTGCTCGCAACTTAACACGGCTGTAACGCTCGCTGCTCGGGCACGCTGGCTGTATTGCTTGTGTTAAGTACGAGTCTTTGAACCAATATCGGGCATTGGGCTCGTGGTTCAACGAGACTTTGGACCAACATCGGGCGTTGGGCTCGTGGTGGAGACGATACTTTATGCTTGCGATAAGAGCAAGACTTATGTGCTCACGTGCAAGGTGAGGCTTTAGGTTCTTGCGATGTGATGCAAGGCTAAATAATGAAGGGTATAAGCAATCCTCATCTCCAACTCGATCGTGTCGCTATCCACGAACCTCGATCATATTGCTATCCACGAACATCGAAATCGATCATGTTGCTGCTCCAAGTGCACATAAAAGTTTCTCCAACACAGGAATTTTTGTTCCCATGTTATAGATAATTCAAAGAGGATTCCAACGAGCCAAAAATCACTCAATTCGGACTTAAAATGAAGAAGTTAATGGAGAAAGATGATTTGAACGAAACGTGCATGTTGTTGCATACGTGGCAGTATTGACCGTCCACAGTTTGCTGACATGGCAGATAAGAATTGACATGGCATTGATGAGTGGACTAGAATGCTGACGTGGCACTTGCTGACCGACCTAAGTTGTTGACATGGCAAACAAGTTGTGAACAATGCTGACGTGGACGGATGATGTGGCATTTTCGCTGTAGTGGCGAGTTGACTGTGATGATGATGTGGCGAGTCCAATCTTCTGGTTGGACCAAATCGGTCTGGTTCTTGTTGAACTGTTACTGATCTGGTTCGGTCTGAACCGAACTGCGGTGAACCTGAAGCTGGACTGTGGCTGGACAGATCTTATGGTCCAGATTCGATAGATCTGACGGATTAGATCCTCTGGATGAAGAGGCGTACCTGAAGATGGATTTATGTGGCTGTACAGGACAGATGACTTTGTAACGCTTTCTACCACACCTATATCTGTTACAGTATCTCTGATTCGCAACTCTTCTGCAACTGTTTTCGTAACAGTTTATGTAACTGTTTCGCAACGCTTTCTTCAAGTTTGCAACAGTTTCGCTGTAAACCCTAATATATATATTTTTTTTTATTTTTTGTGCTGCTGATTTTTGCATGGAATTTCGTGCAGATTTCTTCTGCACCTCTCCCAATGATAAAACATGATTCTTTCACTCGAATCCCCTTAGTCAGCGTCAATGTTTGTACCCAAAATAAATTCTAGGCACAAAACACGATTGATTTGATGATGATTATTGAAAATTAGGGTTATGAATCGATAGAAAATAAATAAGAGACAAGGATTTAACGTGGTTCGGCAAGTGTTGCCTACATCCACGGGGGAACTGAGAAATTCTTTATTGATTGTAGTATACAAGAGTTTTCTCCGGGTTAGCTAACCTAAAATTCCATATTTCTTAGGGTTTAGGATACATGTATTTATAGAGTTTATGTAACCCTAATTTTGATGTAAACTTCATGTGCAAGCAACTTGGGCAACAATCCTTCTGGAAACTTCTAGAATCTTCCGTCATGGGCTGGCTATACGGGCTTGATTACGGGATCACCGTGTATAAAATGCACGGTACAAACATCGCCCACTCTTAACCTCCAACTTGTTGGTGGTTAAGAAAATTGTTTATCCTTTTGCGTCGAACGTTGATGATGAAACTCGTCCCCAAGCGTGAGTAGAGATATTGCGAAGACGCCCCCAACTGTAATTACCTGCAAAAAATAAAAATAAAAAGTAAAAAAAAATTAAAAAAATAATAATATTGCTCACGTGCTAGGCGAGACTTTTTGCCACGTGGTGGACTTGTGATGCTCGAGAGCCAGTCGAGTCTTGAATAGAATGTAGTGTGCTTGCGGCTGGGGCAAGGCTTTCTGCTCGCAACTTAACACGGCTGTAGCGCTCGCTGCTCGGGCACGCTGGCTGTATTGCTTGTGTTGAGTACGAGTCTTTGAACCAATATCGGGCATTGGGCTCGTGGTTAAACGAGACTTTGGACCAACATCGGGCGTTGGTCTCGTGGTGGAGACGATACTTTATGCTTGCCAAGGTGCAAGTCTTTGTACTCGCGTGCAAGGCGAGATTTTATGCTTGCGATAAGAGCAAGACTTATTTGCTCACGTGCAAGGTGAGGCTTTAGGTGCTTGCGATGTGATGCAAGGCCAAATAATGAAGGGTATAAGCAATCCTCATCTCCAACTCGATCGTGTCGCTATCCACGAACCTCGATCATATTGCTATCCACGAACATCGAAATCGATCATGTTGCTGCTCCAAGTGCACATAAAAGTTTCTCCGACACAGGAATTTTTGTTTCCATGTTATAGGTAATTCAAAGAGGATTCCAACGAGCCAAAAATCACTCAATTCGGACTTAAAATGAAGAAGTTAATGGAGAAAGATGATTTGAACGAAACGTGCATGTTGTTGCATACGTGGCAGTATTGACCGTGCAAAGTTTGCTGACATGGCAAATAAGAATTGACGTGGCATTGATGAGTGGACTAGAATGCTGACGTGGCACTTGCTGACCGACCTAAGTTGTTGACATGGCAAACAAGTTGTGAACAATGCTGACGTGGACAGATGATGTGGCATTTTCGCTGTAGTGGCGAGTTGGCTGTGATGCTGATGTGGCGAGTCCAATCAACTGGTTGGACCAAATCGGTCTGGTTCTTGTTGAACTGTTACTGATCTGGTTCGGTCTGAACCGAACTGCGATGAACCTGAAGCTGGACTGTGGCTGGACAGATTTTATGGTCCAGATTCGATAGATCTGACGGATTAGATCCTCTGGATGAAGAGGCGTACCTGAAGATGGATTTATGTGGCTGTACAGGACAGATGACTTTGTAACGCTTTCTGCCACACCTATATCTGTTACAGTATCTCTGATTCGCAACTCTTCTGCAACTGTTTTCGCAACAATTTATGTAACTGTTTCGCAACGCTTTCTTCAAGTTTGCAACAGTTTCGCTGTAAACCCTAATATATATATATTTTTTTTTCTTTTTTGTGCTGCTGATTTTTGCATGGAATTTCGTGCAGATTTCTTCTGCACCTCTCCCAATGATAAAACATGATTCTTTCACTCGAATCCCCTTAGTCGGTGTCAATGTTTGTACCCAAAATAAATTCTAGGCACAAAACACGATTGATTTGATGATGATTATTGAAAATTAGGGTTATGAATCGATAGAAAATAAATAAGAGACAAGGATTTAACGTGGTTCGGCAAGTGTTTCCTACATCCACGGGGGAACAGAGAAATTCTTTATTGATTGTAGTATACAAGAGTTTTCTCCGGGTTAGCTAACCTAAAATTCCATATTTCTTAGGGTTTAGGATACATGTATTTATAGAGTTTATGTAACCCTAATTTTGATGTAAACTTCATGTGCAAGCAACTTGGGCAACAATCCTTCTGGAAACTTCTAGAATCTTCCGTCATGGGCTGGATATACGGGCTTGATTACGGGATCACCGTGTATAAAATGCACGGTACAAACATCGCCCACTCTTAACCTCCAACTTGTTGGTGGTTAACAAAATTGTTTATCCTTTTGCGTCGAACGTTGATGATGAAACTCGTCCCCAAGCGTGAGTAGAGATATTGCGAAGACGCCCCCAACTGTAATTACCTGCAAAAAATAAAAATAAAAATTAAAAAAATAATAATATTGCTCACGTGCTAGGCGAGACTTTTTGCCACGTGGTGGACTTGTGATGCTCGAGAGCCAGTCGAGTCTTGAATAGAATGTAGTGTGCTTGCGGCTGGGGCAAGGCTTTCTGCTCGCAACTTAACACGGCTGTAGCGCTCGCTGCTCGGGCACGCTGGCTGTATTGCTTGTGTTGAGTACGAGTCTTTGAACCAATATCGGGCATTGGGCTCGTGGTTAAACGAGACTTTGGACCAACATCGGGCGTTGGGCTCGTGGTGGAGACGATACTTTATGCTTGCCAAGGTGCAAGTCTTTGTACTCGCGTGCAAGGCGAGATTTTATGCTTGCGATAAGAGCAAGACTTATTTGCTCACGTGCAAGGTGAGGCTTTAGGTGCTTGCGATGTGATGCAAGGCCAAATAATGAAGGGTATAAGCAATCCTCATCTCCAACTCGATCGTGTCGCTATCCACGAACCTCGATCATATTGCTATCCACGAACATCGAAATCGATCATGTTGCTGCTCCAAGTGCACATAAAAGTTTCTCCGACACATGAATTTTTGTTTCCATGTTATAGGTAATTCAAAGAGGATTCCAACGAGCCAAAAATCACTCAATTCGGACTTAAAATGAAGAAGTTAATGGAGAAAGATGATTTGAACGAAACGTGCATGTTGTTGCATACGTGGCAGTATTGACCGTGAAAAGTTTGCTGACATGGCAGATAAGAATTGACGTGGCATTGATGAGTGGACTAGAATGCTGACGTGGCACTTGCTGACCGACCTAAGTTGTTGACATGGCAAACAAGTTGTGAACAATGCTGACGTGGACAGATGATGTGGCATTTTCGCTGTAGTGGCGAGTTGGCTGTGATGCTGATGTGGCGAGTCCAATCAACTGGTTGGACCAAATCGGTCTGGTTCTTGTTGAACTGTTACTGATCTGGTTCGGTCTGAACCGAACTGCGATGAACCTGAAGCTGGACTGTGGCTGGACAGATTTTATGGTCCAGATTCGATAGATCTGACGGATTAGATCCTCTGGATGAAGAGGCGTACCTGAAGATGGATTTATGTGGCTGTACAGGACAGATGACTTTGTAACGCTTTCTGCCACACCTATATCTGTTACAGTATCTCTGATTCGCAACTCTTCTGCAACTGTTTTCGCAACAGTTTATGTAACTGTTTCGCAACGCTTTCTTCAAGTTTGCAACAGTTTCGCTGTAAACCCTAATATATATATATTTTTTTTCTTTTTTGTGCTGCTGATTTTTGCATGGAATTTCGTGCAGATTTCTTCTGCACCTCTCCCAATGATAAAACATGATTCTTTCACTCGAATCCCCTTAGTCGGTGTCAATGTTTGTACCCAAAATAAATTCTAGGCACAAAACACGATTGATTTGATGATGATTATTGAAAATTAGGGTTATGAATCGATAGAAAATAAATAAGAGACAAGGATTTAACGTGGTTCGGCAAGTGTTTCCTACATCCACGGGGGAACAGAGAAATTCTTTATTGATTGTAGTATACAAGAGTTTTCTCCGGGTTAGCTAACCTAAAATTCCATATTTCTTAGGGTTTAGGATACATGTATTTATAGAGTTTATGTAACCCTAATTTTGATGTAAACTTCATGTGCAAGCAACTTGGGCAACAATCCTTCTGGAAACTTCTAGAATCTTCCGTCATGGGCTGGCTATACGGGCTTGATTACGGGATCACCGTGTATAAAATGCACGGTACAAACATCGCCCACTCTTAACCTCCAACTTGTTGGTGGTTAAGAAAATTGTTTATCCTTTTGCGTCGAACGTTGATGATGAAACTCGTCCCCAAGCGTGAGTAGAGATATTGCGAAGACGCCCCCAACTGTAATTACCTGCAAAAAATAAAAATAAAAAGTAAAAAAAATTAAAAAAATAATAATATTGCTCACGTGCTAGGCGAGACTTTTTGCCACGTGGTGGACTTGTGATGCTCGAGAGCCAGTCGAGTCTTGAATAGAATGTAGTGTGCTTGCGGCTGGGGCAAGGCTTTCTGCTCGCAACTTAACACGGCTGTAGCGCTCGCTGCTCGGGCACGCTGGCTGTATTGCTTGTGTTGAGTACGAGTCTTTGAACCAATATCGGGCATTGGGCTCGTGGTTAAACGAGACTTTGGACCAACATCGGGCGTTGGGCTCGTGGTGGAGACGATACTTTATGCTTGCCAAGGTGCAAGTCTTTGTACTCGCGTGCAAGGCGAGATTTTATGCTTGCGATAAGAGCAAGACTTATTTGCTCACGTGCAAGGTGAGGCTTTAGGTGCTTGCGATGTGATGCAAGGCCAAATAATGAAGGGTATAAGCAATCCTCATCTCCAACTCGATCGTGTCGCTATCCACGAACCTCGATCATATTGCTATCCACGAACATCGAAATCGATCATGTTGCTGCTCCAAGTGCACATAAAAGTTTCTCCGACACAGGAATTTTTGTTTCCATGTTATAGGTAATTCAAAGAGGATTCCAACGAGCCAAAAATCACTCAATTCGGACTTAAAATGAAGAAGTTAATGGAGAAAGATGATTTGAACGAAACGTGCATGTTGTTGCATACGTGGCAGTATTGACCGTGCAAAGTTTGCTGACATGGCAAATAAGAATTGACGTGGCATTGATGAGTGGACTAGAATGCTGACGTGGCACTTGCTGACCGACCTAAGTTGTTGACATGGCAAACAAGTTGTGAACAATGCTGACGTGGACAGATGATGTGGCATTTTCGCTGTAGTGGCGAGTTGGCTGTGATGCTGATGTGGCGAGTCCAATCAACTGGTTGGACCAAATCGGTCTGGTTCTTGTTGAACTGTTACTGATCTGGTTCGGTCTGAACCGAACTGCGATGAACCTGAAGCTGGACTGTGGCTGGACAGATTTTATGGTCCAGATTCGATAGATCTGACGGATTAGATCCTCTGGATGAAGAGGCGTACCTGAAGATGGATTTATGTGGCTGTACAGGACAGATGACTTTGTAACGCTTTCTGCCACACCTATATCTGTTACAGTATCTCTGATTCGCAACTCTTCTGCAACTGTTTTCGCAACAGTTTATGTAACTGTTTCGCAACGCTTTCTTCAAGTTTGCAACAGTTTCGCTGTAAACCCTAATATATATATATATTTTTTCTTTTTTGTGCTGCTGATTTTTGCATGGAATTTCGTGCAGATTTCTTCTGCACCTCTCCCAATGATAAAACATGATTCTTTCACTCGAATCCCCTTAGTCGGTGTCAATGTTTGTACCCAAAATAAATTCTAGGCACAAAACACGATTGATTTGATGATGATTATTGAAAATTAGGGTTATGAATCGATAGAAAATAAATAAGAGACAAGGATTTAACGTGGTTCGGCAAGTGTTTCCTACATCCACGGGGGAACAGAGAAATTCTTTATTGATTGTAGTATACAAGAGTTTTCTCCGGGTTAGCTAACCTAAAATTCCATATTTCTTAGGGTTTAGGATACATGTATTTATAGAGTTTATGTAACCCTAATTTTGATGTAAACTTCATGTGCAAGCAACTTGGGCAACAATCCTTCTGGAAACTTCTAGAATCTTCCGTCATGGGCTGGCTATACGGGCTTGATTACGGGATCACCGTGTATAAAATGCACGGTACAAACATCGCCCACTCTTAACCTCCAACTTGTTGGTGGTTAACAAAATTGTTTATCCTTTTGCGTCGAACGTTGATGATGAAACTCGTCCCCAAGCGTGAGTAGAGATATTGCGAAGACGCCCCCAACTGTAATTACCTGCAAAAAATAAAAATAAAAAGTAAAAAAAAATTAAAAAAATAATAATATTGCTCACGTGCTAGGCGAGACTTTTTGCCACGTGGTGGACTTGTGATGCTCGAGAGCCAGTCGAGTCTTGAATAGAATGTAGTGTGCTTGCGGCTGGGGCAAGGCTTTCTGCTCGCAACTTAACACGGCTGTAGCGCTCGCTGCTCGGGCACGCTGGCTGTATTGCTTGTGTTGAGTACGAGTCTTTGAACCAATATCGGGCATTGGGCTCGTGGTTAAACGAGACTTTGGACCAACATCGGGCGTTGGGCTCGTGGTGGAGACGATACTTTATGCTTTCCAAGGTGCAAGTCTTTGTACTCGCGTGCAAGGCGAGATTTTATGCTTGCGATAAGAGCAAGACTTATTTGCTCACGTGCAAGGTGAGGCTTTAGGTGCTTGCGATGTGATGCAAGGCCAAATAATGAAGGGTATAAGCAATCCTCATCTCCAACTCGATCGTGTCGCTATCCACGAACCTCGATCATATTGCTATCCACGAACATCGAAATCGATCATGTTGCTGCTCCAAGTGCACATAAAAGTTTCTCCGACACAGGAATTTTTGTTTCCATGTTATAGGTAATTCAAAGAGGATTCCAACGAGCCAAAAATCACTCAATTCGGACTTAAAATGAAGAAGTTAATGGAGAAAGATGATTTGAACGAAACGTGCATGTTGTTGCATACGTGGCAGTATTGACCGTGCAAAGTTTGCTGACATGGCAGATAAGAATTGATGTGGCATTGATGAGTGGACTAGAATGCTGACGTGGCACTTGCTGACCGACCTAAGTTGTTGACATGGCAAACAAGTTGTGAACAATGCTGACGTGGACAGATGATGTGGCATTTTCGCTGTAGTGGCGAGTTGGCTGTGATGCTGATGTGGCGAGTCCAATCAACTGGTTGGACCAAATCGGTCTGGTTCTTGTTGAACTGTTACTGATCTGGTTCGGTCTGAACCGAACTGCGATGAACCTGAAGCTGGACTGTGGCTGGACAGATTTTATGGTCCAGATTCGATAGATCTGACGGATTAGATCCTCTGGATGAAGAGGCGTACCTGAAGATGGATTTATGTGGCTGTACAGGACAGATGACTTTGTAACGCTTTCTGCCACACCTATATCTGTTACAGTATCTCTGATTCGCAACTCTTCTGCAACTGTTTTCGCAACAGTTTATGTAACTGTTTCGCAACGCTTTCTTCAAGTTTGCAACAGTTTCGCTGTAAACCCTAATATATATATATATATTTTTTCTTTTTTGTGCTGCTGATTTTTGCATGGAATTTCGTGCAGATTTCTTCTGCACCTCTCCCAATGATAAAACATGATTCTTTCACTCGAATCCCCTTAGTCGGTGTCAATGTTTGTACCCAAAATAAATTCTAGGCACAAAACACGATTGATTTGATGATGATTATTGAAAATTAGGGTTATGAATCGATAGAAAATAAATAAGAGACAAGGATTTAACGTGGTTTGGCAAGTGTTTCCTACATCCACGGGGGAACAGAGAAATTCTTTATTGATTGTAGTATACAAGAGTTTTCTCCGGGTTAGCTAACCTAAAATTCCATATTTCTTAGGGTTTAGGATACATGTATTTATAGAGTTTATGTAACCCTAATTTTGATGTAAACTTCATGTGCAAGCAACTTGGGCAACAATCCTTCTGGAAACTTCTAGAATCTTCCGTCATGGGCTGGATATACGGGCTTGATTACGGGATCACCGTGTATAAAATGCACGGTACAAACATCGCCCACTCTTAACCTCCAACTTGTTGGTGGTTAACAAAATTGTTTATCCTTTTGCGTCGAACGTTGATGATGAAACTCGTCCCCAAGCGTGAGTAGAGATATTGCGAAGACGCCCCCAACTGTAATTACCTGCAAAAAATAAAAATAAAAATTAAAAAAATAATAATATTGCTCACGTGCTAGGCGAGACTTTTTGCCACGTGGTGGACTTGTGATGCTCGAGAGCCAGTCGAGTCTTGAATAGAATGTAGTGTGCTTGCGGCTGGGGCAAGGCTTTCTGCTCGCAACTTAACACGGCTGTAGCGCTCGCTGCTCGGGCACGCTGGCTGTATTGCTTGTGTTGAGTACGAGTCTTTGAACCAATATCGGGCATTGGGCTCGTGGTTAAACGAGACTTTGGACCAACATCGGGCGTTGGGCTCGTGGTGGAGACGATACTTTATGCTTGCCAAGGTGCAAGTCTTTGTACTCGCGTGCAAGGCGAGATTTTATGCTTGCGATAAGAGCAAGACTTATTTGCTCACGTGCAAGGTGAGGCTTTAGGTGCTTGCGATGTGATGCAAGGCCAAATAATGAAGGGTATAAGCAATCCTCATCTCCAACTCGATCGTGTCGCTATCCACGAACCTCGATCATATTGCTATCCACGAACATCGAAATCGATCATGTTGCTGCTCCAAGTGCACATAAAAGTTTCTCCGACACAGGAATTTTTGTTTCCATGTTATAGGTAATTCAAAGAGGATTCCAACGAGCCAAAAATCACTCAATTCGGACTTAAAATGAAGAAGTTAATGGAGAAAGATGATTTGAACGAAACGTGCATGTTGTTGCATACGTGGCAGTATTGACCGTGCAAAGTTTGCTGACATGGAAGATAAGAATTGACGTGGCATTGATGAGTGGACTAGAATGCTGACGTGGCACTTGCTGACCGACCTAAGTTGTTGACATGGCAAACAAGTTGTGAACAATGCTGACGTGGACAGATGATGTGGCATTTTCGCTGTAGTGGCGAGTTGGCTGTGATGCTGATGTGGCGAGTCCAATCAACTGGTTGGACCAAATCGGTCTGGTTCTTGTTGAACTGTTACTGATCTGGTTCGGTCTGAACCGAACTGCGATGAACCTGAAGCTGGACTGTGGCTGGACAGATTTTATGGTCCAGATTCGATAGATCTGACGGATTAGATCCTCTGGATGAAGAGGCGTACCTGAAGATGGATTTATGTGGCTGTACAGGACAGATGACTTTGTAACGCTTTCTGCCACACCTATATCTGTTACAGTATCTCTGATTCGCAACTCTTCTGCAACTGTTTTCGCAACAATTTATGTAACTGTTTCGCAACGCTTTCTTCAAGTTTGCAACAGTTTCGCTGTAAACCCTAATATATATATATTTTTTTTTCTTTTTTGTGCTGCTGATTTTTGCATGGAATTTCGTGCAGATTTCTTCTGCACCTCTCCCAATGATAAAACATGATTCTTTCACTCGAATCCCCTTAGTCGGTGTCAATGTTTGTACCCAAAATAAATTCTAGGCACAAAACACGATTGATTTGATGATGATTATTGAAAATTAGGGTTATGAATCGATAGAAAATAAATAAGAGACAAGGATTTAACGTGGTTCGGCAAGTGTTTCCTACATCCACGGGGGAACAGAGAAATTCTTTATTGATTGTAGTATACAAGAGTTTTCTCCGGGTTAGCTAACCTAAAATTCCATATTTCTTAGGGTTTAGGATACATGTATTTATAGAGTTTATGTAACCCTAATTTTGATGTAAACTTCATGTGCAAGCAACTTGGGCAACAATCCTTCTGGAAACTTCTAGAATCTTCCGTCATGGGCTGGCTATACGGGCTTGATTACGAGATCACCGTGTATAAAATGCACGGTACAAACATCTCCCCCTCTTAACCTCCAACTTGTTGGTGGTTAAGAAAATTGTTTATCCTTTTGCGTCGAACGTTGATGATGAAACTCGCCCCCAAGCGTGAGTAGAGATATTGCGAAGACGCCCCCAACTGTAGTTACCAGCAAAAAAAATAAAAAATAAAAATGAAAAGTAAAAAAAAATTAAAAAAATAATAATATTGCTCACGTGCTAGGCGAGACTTTTTGCCACGTGGTGGACTTGTGATGCTCGAGATCCAGTCAAGTCTTGAATAGAATATAGTGTGCTTGCGGCTGGGGCAAGGCTTTCTGCTCGCAACTTAACACGGCTGTAGCGCTCGCTGCTCGGGCACGCTGGCTATATTGCTTGTGTTGAGTACGAGTCTTTGAACCAATATCGGGCATTGGGCTCGTGGTTCAACGAGACTTTGGACCAACATCGGGCGTTGGGCTCGTGGTGGAGACGATACTTTATGCTTGCCAAGGTGCAAGTCTTTGTACTCGCGTGCAAGGCGAGATTTTATGCTTGCGATAAGAGCAAGACTTATGTGCTCACGTGCAAGGTGAGGCTTTAGGTTCTTGCGATGTGATGCAAGGCTAAATAATGAAGGGTATAAGCAATCCACATCTCCAACTCGATCGTGTCGCTATCCACGAACCTCGATCATATTGCTATCCACGAACATCGAAATCGATCATGTTGCTGCTCCAAGTGCACATAAAAGTTTCTCCAACACAGGAATTTTTGTTCCCATGTTATAGATAATTCAAAGAGGATTCCAACGAGCCAAAAATCACTCAATTCGGACTTAAAATGAAGAAGTTAATGGAGAAAGATGATTTGAACGAAACGTGCATTTTGTTGCATACGTGGCAGTATTGACCGTCCACAGTTTGCTGACATGGCAGATAAGAATTGACATGGCATTGATGAGTGGACTAGAATGCTGACATGGCACTTGCTGACCGACCTAAGTTGTTGACATGGCAAACAAGTTGTGAACAATGCTGACGTGGACGGATGATGTGGCATTTTCGCTGTAGTGGCGAGTTGACTGTGATGCTGATGTGGCGAGTCCAATCAACTGGTTGGACCAAATCGGTCTGGTTCTTGTTGAACTGTTACTGATCTGGTTCGGTCTGAACCGAACTGCGGTGAACCTGAAGCTGGACTGTGGCTGGACAGATCTTATGGTCCAGATTCGATAGATCTGACGGATTAGATCCTCTGGATGAAGAGGCGTACCTGAAGATGGATTTATGTGGCTGTACAGGACAGATGACTTTGTAACGCTTTCTACCACACCTATATCTGTTACAGTATCTCTGATTCGCAACTCTTCTGCAACTGTTTTCGTAACAGTTTATGTAACTGTTTCGCAACGCTTTCTTCAAGTTTGCAACAGTTTCGCTGTAAACCCTAATATATATATTTTTTTTTATTTTTTGTGCTGCTGATTTTTGCATGGAATTTCGTGCAGATTTCTTCTGCACCTCTCCCAATGATAAAACATGATTCTTTCACTCGAATCCCCTTAGTCAGCGTCAATGTTTGTACCCAAAATAAATTCTAGGCACAAAACACGATTGATTTGATGATGATTATTGAAAATTAGGGTTATGAATCGATAGAAAATAAATAAGAGACAAGGATTTAACGTGGTTCGGCAAGTGTTGCCTACATCCACGGGGGAACTGAGAAATTCTTTATTGATTGTAGTATACAAGAGTTTTCTCCGGGTTAGCTAACCTAAAATTCCATATTTCTTAGGGTTTAGGATACATGTATTTATAGAGTTTATGTAACCCTAATTTTGATGTAAACTTCATGTGCAAGCAACTTGGGCAACAATCCTTCTGGAAACTTCTAGAATCTTCCGTCATGGGCTGGCTATACGGGCTTGATTACGGGATCACCGTGTATAAAATGCACGGTACAAACATCGCCCACTCTTAACCTCCAACTTGTTGGTGGTTAAGAAAATTGTTTATCCTTTTGCGTCGAACGTTGATGATGAAACTCGTCCCCAAGCGTGAGTAGAGATATTGCGAAGACGCCCCCAACTGTAATTACCTGCAAAAAATAAAAATAAAAAGTAAAAAAAAATTAAAAAAATAATAATATTGCTCACGTGCTAGGCGAGACTTTTTGCCACGTGGTGGACTTGTGATGCTCGAGAGCCAGTCGAGTCTTGAATAGAATGTAGTGTGCTTGCGGATGGGGCAAGGCTTTCTGCTCGCAACTTAACACGGCTGTAGCGCTCGCTGCTCGGGCACGCTGGCTGTATTGCTTGTGTTGAGTACGAGTCTTTGAACCAATATCGGGCATTGGGCTCGTGGTTAAACGAGACTTTGGACCAACATCGGGCGTTGGGCTCGTGGTGGAGACGATACTTTATGCTTGCCAAGGTGCAAGTCTTTGTACTCGCGTGCAAGGCGAGATTTTATGCTTGCGATAAGAGCAAGACTTATTTGCTCACGTGCAAGGTGAGGCTTTAGGTGCTTGCGATGTGATGCAAGGCCAAATAATGAAGGGTATAAGCAATCCTCATCTCCAACTCGATCGTGTCGCTATCCACGAACCTCGATCATATTGCTATCCACGAACATCGAAATCGATCATGTTGCTGCTCCAAGTGCACATAAAAGTTTCTCCGACACAGGAATTTTTGTTTCCATGTTATAGGTAATTCAAAGAGGATTCCAACGAGCCAAAAATCACTCAATTCGGACTTAAAATGAAGAAGTTAATGGAGAAAGATGATTTGAACGAAACGTGCATGTTGTTGCATACGTGGCAGTATTGACCGTGCAAAGTTTGCTGACATGGCAGATAAGAATTGATGTGGCATTGATGAGTGGACTAGAATGCTGACGTGGCACTTGCTGACCGACCTAAGTTGTTGACATGGCAAACAAGTTGTGAACAATGCTGACGTGGACAGATGATGTGGCATTTTCGCTGTAGTGGCGAGTTGGCTGTGATGCTGATGTGGCGAGTCCAATCAACTGGTTGGACCAAATCGGTCTGGTTCTTGTTGAACTGTTACTGATCTGGTTCGGTCTGAACCGAACTGCGATGAACCTGAAGCTGGACTGTGGCTGGACAGATTTTATGGTCCAGATTCGATAGATCTGACGGATTAGATCCTCTGGATGAAGAGGCGTACCTGAAGATGGATTTATGTGGCTGTACAGGACAGATGACTTTGTAACGCTTTCTGCCACACCTATATCTGTTACAGTATCTCTGATTCGCAACTCTTCTGCAACTGTTTTCGCAACAGTTTATGTAACTGTTTCGCAACGCTTTCTTCAAGTTTGCAACAGTTTCGCTGTAAACCCTAATATATATATATATATTTTTTCTTTTTTGTGCTGCTGATTTTTGCATGGAATTTCGTGCAGATTTCTTCTGCACCTCTCCCAATGATAAAACATGATTCTTTCACTCGAATCCCCTTAGTCGGTGTCAATGTTTGTACCCAAAATAAATTCTAGGCACAAAACACGATTGATTTGATGATGATTATTGAAAATTAGGGTTATGAATCGATAAAAAATAAATAAGAGACAAGGATTTAACGTGGTTCGGCAAGTGTTTCCTACATCCACGGGGGAACAGAGAAATTCTTTATTGATTGTAGTATACAAGAGTTTTCTCCGGGTTAGCTAACCTAAAATTCCATATTTCTTAGGGTTTAGGATACATGTATTTATAGAGTTTATGTAACCCTAATTTTGATGTAAACTTCATGTGCAAGCAACTTGGGCAACAATCCTTCTGGAAACTTCTAGAATCTTCCGTCATGGGCTGGCTATACGGGCTTGATTACGGGATCACCGTGTATAAAATGCACGGTACAAACATCGCCCACTCTTAACCTCCAACTTGTTGGTGGTTAACAAAATTGTTTATCCTTTTGCGTCGAACGTTGATGATGAAACTCGTCCCCAAGCGTGAGTAGAGATATTGCGAAGACGCCCCCAACTGTAATTACCTGCAAAAAATAAAAATAAAAAGTAAAAAAAAATTAAAAAAATAATAATATTGCTCACGTGCTAGGCGAGACTTTTTGCCACGTGGTGGACTTGTGATGCTCGAGAGCCAGTCGAGTCTTGAATAGAATGTAGTGTGCTTGCGGCTGGGGCAAGGCTTTCTGCTCGCAACTTAACACGGCTGTAGCGCTCGCTGCTCGGGCACGCTGGCTGTATTGCTTGTGTTGAGTACGAGTCTTTGAACCAATATCGGGCATTGGGCTCGTGGTTAAACGAGACTTTGGACCAACATCGGGCGTTGGGCTCGTGGTGGAGACGATACTTTATGCTTGCCAAGGTGCAAGTCTTTGTACTCGCGTGCAAGGCGAGATTTTATGCTTGCGATAAGAGCAAGACTTATTTGCTCACGTGCAAGGTGAGGATTTAGGTGCTTGCGATGTGATGCAAGGCCAAATAATGAAGGGTATAAGCAATCCTCATCTCCAACTCGATCGTGTCGCTATCCACGAACCTCGATCATATTGCTATCCACGAACATCGAAATCGATCATGTTGCTGCTCCAAGTGCACATAAAAGTTTCTCCGACACAGGAATTTTTGTTTCCATGTTATAGGTAATTCAAAGAGGATTCCAACGAGCCAAAAATCACTCAATTCGGACTTAAAATGAAGAAGTTAATGGAGAAAGATGATTTGAACGAAACGTGCATGTTGTTGCATACGTGGCAGTATTGACCGTGCACAGTTTGCTGACATGGCAGATAAGAATTGACGTGGCATTGATGAGTGGACTAGAATGCTGACGTGGCACTTGCTGACCAACCTAAGTTGTTGACATGGCAAACAAGTTGTGAACAATGCTGACGTGGACGGATGATGTGGCATTTTCGCTGTAGTGGCGAGTTGACTGTGATGCTGATGTGGCGAGTCCAATCAACTGGTTGGACCAAATCGGTCTGGTTCTTGTTGAACTGTTACTGATCTGTTTCGGTCTGAACCGAACTGCGGTGAACCTGAAGCTGGACTGTGGCTGGACAGATCTTATGGTCCAGATTCGATAGATCTGACGGATTAGATCCTCTGGATGAAGAGGCGTACCTGAAGATGGATTTATGTGGCTGTACAGGACAGATGACTTTGTAACGCTTTCTGCCACACCTATATCTGTTACAGTATCTCTGATTCGCAACTCTTCTGCAACTGTTTTCGCAACAGTTTATGTAACTGTTTCGCAACACTTTCTTCAAGTTTGCAACAGTTTCGCTGTAAACCCTAATATATATATTTTTTCTTTTTTGTGCTGCTGATTTTTGCATGGAATTTCGTGCAGATTTATTCTGCACCTCTCCCAATGATAAAACATGATTCTTTCACTCGAATCCCCTTAGTCGGCGTCAATGTTTGTACCCAAAATAAATTCTAGGCACAAAACACGATTGATTTGATGATGATTATTGAAAATTAGGGTTATGAATCGATAGAAAATAAATAAGAGACAAGGATTTAACGTGGTTCGGCAAGTGTTGCCTACATCCACGGGGGAACAGATAAATTCTTTATTGATTGTAGTATACAAGAGTTTTCTCCGGGTTAGCTAACCTAAAATTCCATATTTCTTAGGGTTTAGGATACATGTATTTATAGAGTTTATGTAACCCTAATTTTGATGTAAACTTCATGTGCAAGCAACTTGGGCAACAATCCTTCTGGAAATTTCTAGAATCTTCCGTCATGGGCTGGCTATACGGGCTTGATTACGGGATCACCGTGTATAAAATGCACGGTACAAACATCTCCCCCTCTTAACCTCCAACTTGTTGGTGGTTAAGAAAATTGTTTATCCTTTTGCGTCGAACGTTGATGATGAAACTCGCCCCCAAGCGTGAGTAGAGATATTGCGAAGACGCCCCAACTGTAATTACCTGCAAAAAAATTAAAAATTAAAAATGAAAAGTAAAAAAAAATTAAAAAAATAATAATATTGCTCACGTGCTAGGCGAGACTTTTTGCCACGTGGTGGACTTGTGATGCTCGAGAGCCAGTCGAGTCTTGAATACAATGTACTGTGCTTGCGGCTGGGGCAAGGCTTTCTGCTCGCAACTTAACACGGCTGTAGCGCTCGCTGCTCGGCCACGCTGGCTGTATTGCTTGTGTTAAGTACGAGTCTTTGAACCAATATCGGGCATTGGGCTCGTGGTTCAACGAGACTTTGGACCAACATCGGGCGTTGGGCTCGTGGTGGAGACGATACTTTATGCTTGCCAAGGAGCAAGTCTTTGTACTCGCGTGCAAGGCGAGATTTTATGCTTGCGATAAGAGCAAGACTTATTTGCTCACGTGCAAGGTGAGGCTTTAGGTGCTTGCGATGTGATGCAAGGCTAAATAATGAAGGGTATAAGCAATCCTCATCTCCAACTCGATCGTGTCGCTATCCACGAACCTCGATCATATTGCTATCCACGAACATCGAAATCGATCATGTTGCTGCTCCAAGTGCACATAAAAGTTTCTCCAACACAGGAATTTTTGTTTCCATGTTATAGGTAATTCAAAGAGGATTCCAACGAGCCAAAAATCACTCAATTCGGACTTAAAATGAAGAAGTTAATGGAGAAAGATGATTTGAACGAAACGTGCATGTTGTTGCATACGTGGCAGTATTGACCGTGCACAGTTTACTGACATGGCAAATAAGAATTGACGTGGCATTGATGAGTGGACTAGAATGATGACGTGGCACTTGCTGACCGACCTAAGTTGTTGACATGGCAAACAAGTTGTGAACAATGCTGACGTGGACGGATGATGTGGCATTTTCGTTGTAGTGGCGAGTTGACTGTGATGCTGATGTGGCGAGTCCAATCAACTGGTTGGACCAAATCGGTCTGGTTCTTGTTGAACTGTTACTGATCTGTTTCGGTCTGAACCGAACTGCGGTGAACCTGAAGCTGGACTGTGGCTGGACAGATCTTATGGTCCAGATTCGATAGATCTGACGGATTAGATCCTCTGGATGAAGAGGCGTACCTGAAGATGGATTTATGTGGCTGTACAGGACAGATGACTTTGTAACGCTTTCTGCCACACCTATATCTGTTACAGTATCTCTGATTCGCAACTCTTCTGCAACTGTTTTCGCAACAGTTTATGTAACTGTTTCGCAACGCTTTCTTCAAGTTTGCAACAGTTTCGCTGTAAACCCTAATATATATATATTTTTTTTCTTTTTTGTGCTGCTGATTTTTGCATGGAATTTCGTGCAGATTTCTTCTGCACCTCTCCCAATGATAAAACATGATTCTTTCACTCGAATCCCCTTAGTCGGTGTCAATGTTTGTACCCAAAATAAATTCTAGGCACAAAACACGATTGATTTGATGATGATTATTGAAAATTAGGGTTATGAATCGATAGAAAATAAATAAGAGACAAGGATTTAACGTGGTTCGGCAAGTGTTTCCTACATCCACGGGGGAACATAGAAATTCTTTATTGATTGTAGTATACAAGAGTTTTCTCCGGGTTAGCTAACCTAAAATTCCATATTTCTTAGGGTTTAGGATACATGTATTTATAGAGTTTATGTAACCCTAATTTTGATGTAAACTTCATGTGCAAACAACTTGGGCAACAATCCTTCTGGAAACTTCTAGAATCTTCCGTCATGGGCTGGCTATACGGGCTTGATTACGGGATCACCGTGTATAAAATGCACGGTACAAACATCGCCCACTCTTAACCTCCAACTTGTTGGTGGTTAAGAAAATTGTTTATCCTTTTGCGTCGAACGTTGATGATGAAACTCGTCCCCAAGCGTGAGTAGAGATATTACGAAGACGCCCCCAACTGTAATTACCTGCAAAAAATAAAAATAAAAAGTAAAAAAAAATTAAAAAAATAATAATATTGCTCACGTGCTAGGCGAGACTTTTTGCCACGTGGTGGACTTGTGATGCTCGAGAGCCAGTCGAGTCTTGAATAGAATGTAGTGTGCTTGCGGATGGGGCAAGGCTTTCTGCTCGCAACTTAACACGGCTGTAGCGCTCGCTGCTCGGGCACGCTGGCTGTATTGCTTGTGTTGAGTACGAGTCTTTGAACCAATATCGGGCATTGGGCTCGTGGTTAAACGAGACTTTGGACCAACATCGGGCGTTGGGCTCGTGGTGGAGACGATACTTTATGCTTGCCAAGGTGCAAGTCTTTGTACTCGCGTGCAAGGCGAGATTTTATGCTTGCGATAAGAGCAAGACTTATTTGCTCACGTGCAAGGTGAGGCTTTAGGTGCTTGCGATGTGATGCAAGGCCAAATAATGAAGGGTATAAGCAATCCTCATCTCCAACTCGATCGTGTCGCTATCCACGAACCTCGATCATATTGCTATCCACGAACATCGAAATCGATCATGTTGCTGCTCCAAGTGCACATAAAAGTTTCTCCGACACAGGAATTTTTGTTTCCATGTTATAGGTAATTCAAAGAGGATTCCAACGAGCCAAAAATCACTCAATTCGGACTTAAAATGAAGAAGTTAATGGAGAAAGATGATTTGAACGAAACGTGCATGTTGTTGCATACGTGGCAGTATTGACCGTGCAAAGTTTGCTGACATGGCAGATAAGAATTGACGTGGCATTGATGAGTGGACTAGAATGCTGACATGGCACTTGCTGACCGACCTAAGTTGTTGACATGGCAAACAAGTTGTGAACAATGCTGACGTGGACAGATGATGTGGCATTTTTGCTGTAGTGGCGAGTTGGCTGTGATGCTGATGTGGCGAGTCCAATCAACTGGTTGGACCAAATCGGTTTGGTCTTGTTGAACTGTTACTGATCTGGTTCGGTCTGAACCGAACTGCGGTGAACCTGAAGCTGGACTGTGGCTGGACAGATTTTATGGTCCAGATTCGATAGATCTGACGGATTAGATCCTCTGGATGAAGAGGCGTACCTGAAGATGGATTTATGTGGCTGTACAGGACAGATGACTTTGTAACGCTTTCTGCCACACCTATATCTGTTACAGTATCTCTGATTCGCAACTCTTCTGCAACTGTTTTCGCAACAGTTTATGTAACTGTTTCGCAACGCTTTCTTCAAGTTTGCAACAGTTTCGCTGTAAACCCTAATATATATATATTTTTTTTCTTTTTTGTGCTGCTGATTTTTGCATGGAATTTCGTGCAGATTTCTTCTGCACCTCTCCCAATGATAAAACATGATTCTTTCACTCGAATCCCCTTAGTCGGTGTCAATGTTTGTACCCAAAATAAATTCTAGGCACAAAACACGATTGATTTGATGATGATTATTGAAAATTAGGGTTATGAATCGATAGAAAATAAATAAGAGACAAGGATTTAACGTGGTTCGGCAAGTGTTTCCTACATCCACGGGGGAACAGAGAAATTCTTTATTGATTGTAGTATACAAGAGTTTTCTCCGGGTTAGCTAACCTAAAATTCCATATTTCTTAGGGTTTAGGATACATGTATTTATAGAGTTTATGTAACCCTAATTTTGATGTAAACTTCATGTGCAAGCAACTTGGGCAACAATCCTTCTGGAAACTTCTAGAATCTTCCGTCATGGGCTGGCTATACGGGCTTGATTACGGGATCACCGTGTATAAAATGCACGGTACAAACATCGCCCCCTCTTAACCTCCAACTTGTTGGTGGTTAAGAAAATTGTTTATCCTTTTGCGTCGAACGTTGATGATGAAACTCGCCCCCAAGCGTGAGTAGAGATATTGCGAAGACGCCCCCAACTGTAATTACCTGCAAAAAAAAAATAAAAAAAAAATGAAAAGTAAAAAAAAATTAAAAAAATAATAATATTGCTCACGTGCTAGGCGAGACTTTTTGCCACGTGGTGGACTTGTGATGCTCGAGAGCCAGTCGAGTCTTGAATAGAATGTAGTGTGCTTGCGGCTGGGGCAAGGCTTTCTGCTCGCAACTTAACACGGCTGTAGCGCTCGCTGCTCGGGCACGCTGGCTATATTGCTTGTGTTGAGTACGAGTCTTTGAACCAATATCGTGCATTGGGCTCGTGGTTCAACGAGACTTTGGACCAACATCGGGCGTTGGGCTCATGGTGGAGACGAGACTTTATGCTTGCCAAGGTGCAAGTCTTTGTACTCGCGTGCAAGGCGAGATTTTATGCTTGCGATAAGAGCAAGACTTATGTTCTCACGTGCAAGGTGAGGCTTGAGGTGCTTGCGATGTGATGCAAGGCTAAATAATGAAGGGTATAAGCAATCCTCATCTCCAACTCGATCGTGTCGCTATCCACGAACCTCGATCATATTGCTATCCACGAACCTCGAACTCGATCATGTTGCTGCTCCAAGTGCACGTAAAAGTTTCTCCAACACAGGAATTTTTGTTTCCATGTTGTAGGTAATTCAAAGAGGATTCCAACGAGCCAAAAATTACTCAATTCGGACTTAAAATGAAGAAGTTAATGGAGAAAGATGATTTGAAAGAAACGTGCATGTTGTTGCATACGTGGCAGTATTGACCGTGCACAGTTTGCTGACATGGCAGATAAGAATTGACGTGGCATTGATGAGTGGACTAGAATGCTGACGTGGCACTTGCTGATCGACCTAAGTTGTTGACATGGCAAACAAGTTGTGAACAATGCTGACGTGGACGGATGATGTGGCATTTTCGCTGAAGTGGCGAGTTGACTGTGATGCTGATGTGGCGAGTCCAATCAACTGGTTGGACCAAATCGGTCTGGTTCTTGTTGAACTGTTACTGATCTGTTTCGGTCTGAACCGAACTGCGGTGAACCTGAAGCTGGACTGTGGCTGGACAGATCTTATGGTCCAGATTCGATAGATATGACGGATTAGATCCTCTGGATGAAGAGGCGTACCTGAAGATGGATTTATGTGGCTGTACAGGACAGATGACTTTGTAACGCTTTCTGCCACACCTATATCTGTTACAGTATCTCTGATTCGCAACATTTTTCGCAACAGTTTATGTAACTGTTTCGCAACACTTTCTTCAAGTTTGCAACAGTTTCGCTGTAAACCCTAATATATATATTTTTATCTTTTTTGTGCTGCTGATTTTTGCATGGAATTTCGTGCAGATTTCTTCTGCACCTCTCCCAATGATAAAACATGATTCTTTCACTCGAATCCCCTTAGTCGGCGTCAATGTTTGTACCCAAAATAAATTCTAGGCACAAAACACGATTGATTTGATGATGATTATTGAAAATTAGGGTTATGAATCGATAGAAAATAAATAAGAGACAAGGATTTAACGTGGTTCGGCAAGTGCTGCCTACATCCACGGGGGAACAGAGAAATTCTTTATTGATTGTAGTATACAAGAGTTTTCTCCGGGTTAGCTAACCTAAAATTCCATATTTCTTAGGGTTTAGGATACATGTATTTATAGAGTTTATGTAACCCTAATTTTGATGTAAACTTCATGTGCAAACAACTTGGGCAACAATCCTTCTGGAAACTTCTAGAATCTTCCGTCATGGGCTGGCTATACGGGCTTGATTACGGGATCACCGTGTATAAAATGCACGGTACAAACATCGCCCACTCTTAACCTCCAACTTGTTGGTGGTTAAGAAAATTGTTTATCCTTTTGCGTCGAACGTTGATGATGAAACTCGTCCCCAAGCGTGAGTAGAGATATTACGAAGACGCCCCCAACTGTAATTACCTGCAAAAAATAAAAATAAAAAGTAAAAAAAAATTAAAAAAATAATAATATTGCTCACGTGCTAGGCGAGACTTTTTGCCACGTGGTGGACTTGTGATGCTCGAGAGCCAGTCGAGTCTTGAATAGAATGTAGTGTGCTTGCGGATGGGGCAAGGCTTTCTGCTCGCAACTTAACACGGCTGTAGCGCTCGCTGCTCGGGCACGCTGGCTGTATTGCTTGTGTTGAGTACGAGTCTTTGAACCAATATCGGGCATTGGGCTCGTGGTTAAACGAGACTTTGGACCAACATCGGGCGTTGGGCTCGTGGTGGAGACGATACTTTATGCTTGCCAAGGTGCAAGTCTTTGTACTCGCGTGCAAGGCGAGATTTTATGCTTGCGATAAGAGCAAGACTTATTTGCTCACGTGCAAGGTGAGGCTTTAGGTGCTTGCGATGTGATGCAAGGCCAAATAATGAAGGGTATAAGCAATCCTCATCTCCAACTCGATCGTGTCGCTATCCACGAACCTCGATCATATTGCTATCCACGAACATCGAAATCGATCATGTTGCTGCTCCAAGTGCACATAAAAGTTTCTCCGACACAGGAATTTTTGTTTCCATGTTATAGGTAATTCAAAGAGGATTCCAACGAGCCAAAAATCACTCAATTCGGACTTAAAATGAAGAAGTTAATGGAGAAAGATGATTTGAACGAAACGTGCATGTTGTTGCATACGTGGCAGTATTGACCGTGCAAAGTTTGCTGACATGGCAGATAAGAATTGACGTGGCATTGATGAGTGGACTAGAATGCTGACGTGGCACTTGCTGACCGACCTAAGTTGTTGACATGGAAAACAAGTTGTGAACAATGCTGACGTGGACAGATGATGTGGCATTTTCGCTGTAGTGGCGAGTTGGCTGTGATGCTGATGTGGCGAGTCCAATCAACTGGTTGGACCAAATCGGTCTGGTTCTTGTTGAACTGTTACTGATCTGGTTCGGTCTGAACCGAACTGCGATGAACCTGAAGCTGGACTGTGGCTGGACAGATTTTATGGTCCAGATTCGATAGATCTGACGGATTAGATCCTCTGGATGAAGAGGCGTACCTGAAGATGGATTTATGTGGCTGTACAGGACAGATGACTTTGTAACGCTTTCTGCCACACCTATATCTGTTACAGTATCTCTGATTCGCAACTCTTCTGCAACTGTTTTCGCAACAGTTTATGTAACTGTTTCGCAACGCTTTCTTCAAGTTTGCAACAGTTTCGCTGTAAACCCTAATATATATATATTTTTTTTCTTTTTTGTGCTGCTGATTTTTGCATGGAATTTCGTGCAGATTTCTTCTGCACCTCTCCCAATGATAAAACATGATTCTTTCACTCGAATCCCCTTAGTCGGTGTCAATGTTTGTACCCAAAATAAATTCTAGGCACAAAACACGATTGATTTGATGATGATTATTGAAAATTAGGGTTATGAATCGATAGAAAATAAATAAGAGACAAGGATTTAACGTGGTTCGGCAAGTGTTTCCTACATCCACGGGGGAACAGAGAAATTCTTTATTGATTGTAGTATACAAGAGTTTTCTCCGGGTTAGCTAACCTAAAATTCCATATTTCTTAGGGTTTAGGATACATGTATTTATAGAGTTTATGTAACCCTAATTTTGATGTAAACTTCATGTGCAAGCAACTTGGGCAACAATCCTTCTGGAAACTTCTAGAATCTTCCGTCATGGGCTGGCTATACGGGCTTGATTACGGGATCACCGTGTATAAAATGCACGGTACAAACATCGCCCACTCTTAACCTCCAACTTGTTGGTGGTTAAGAAAATTGTTTATCCTTTTGCGTCGAACGTTGATGATGAAACTCGTCCCCAAGCGTGAGTAGAGATATTACGAAGACGCCCCCAACTGTAATTACCTGCAAAAAATAAAAATAAAAAGTAAAAAAAAATTAAAAAAATAATAATATTGCTCACGTGCTAGGCGAGACTTTTTGCCACGTGGTGGACTTGTGATGCTCGAGAGCCAGTCGAGTCTTGAATAGAATGTAGTGTGCTTGCGGATGGGGCAAGGCTTTCTGCTCGCAACTTAACACGGCTGTAGCGCTCGCTGCTCGGGCACGCTGGCTGTATTGCTTGTGTTGAGTACGAGTCTTTGAACCAATATCGGGCATTGGGCTCGTGGTTAAACGAGACTTTGGACCAACATCGGGCGTTGGGCTCGTGGTGGAGACGATACTTTATGCTTGCCAAGGTGCAAGTCTTTGTACTCGCGTGCAAGGCGAGATTTTATGCTTGCGATAAGAGCAAGACTTATTTGCTCACGTGCAAGGTGAGGCTTTAGGTGCTTGCGATGTGATGCAAGGCCAAATAATGAAGGGTATAAGCAATCCTCATCTCCAACTCGATCGTGTCGCTATCCACGAACCTCGATCATATTGCTATCCACGAACATCGAAATCGATCATGTTGCTGCTCCAAGTGCACATAAAAGTTTCTCCGACACAGGAATTTTTGTTTCCATGTTATAGGTAATTCAAAGAGGATTCCAACGAGCCAAAAATCACTCAATTCGGACTTAAAATGAAGAAGTTAATGGAGAAAGATGATTTGAACGAAACGTGCATGTTGTTGCATACGTGGCAGTATTGACCGTGCAAAGTTTGCTGACATGGCAGATAAGAATTGACGTGGCATTGATGAGTGGACTAGAATGCTGACGTGGCACTTGCTGACCGACCTAAGTTGTTGACATGGAAAACAAGTTGTGAACAATGCTGACGTGGACAGATGATGTGGCATTTTCGCTGTAGTGGCGAGTTGGCTGTGATGCTGATGTGGCGAGTCCAATCAACTGGTTGGACCAAATCGGTCTGGTTCTTGTTGAACTGTTACTGATCTGGTTCGGTCTGAACCGAACTGCGATGAACCTGAAGCTGGACTGTGGCTGGACAGATTTTATGGTCCAGATTCGATAGATCTGACGGATTAGATCCTCTGGATGAAGAGGCGTACCTGAAGATGGATTTATGTGGCTGTACAGGACAGATGACTTTGTAACGCTTTCTGCCACACCTATATCTGTTACAGTATCTCTGATTCGCAACTCTTCTGCAACTGTTTTCGCAACAGTTTATGTAACTGTTTCGCAACGCTTTCTTCAAGTTTGCAACAGTTTCGCTGTAAACCCTAATATATATATATATATTTTTTCTTTTTTGTGCTGCTGATTTTTGCATGGAATTTCGTGCAGATTTCTTCTGCACCTCTCCCAATGATAAAACATGATTCTTTCACTCGAATCCCCTTAGTCGGTGTCAATGTTTGTACCCAAAATAAATTCTAGGCACAAAACACGATTGATTTGATGATGATTATTGAAAATTAGGGTTATGAATCGATAGAAAATAAATAAGAGACAAGGATTTAACGTGGTTCGGCAAGTGTTTCCTACATCCACGGGGGAACAGAGAAATTCTTTATTGATTGTAGTATACAAGAGTTTTCTCCGGGTTAGCTAACCTAAAATTCCATATTTCTTAGGGTTTAGGATACATGTATTTATAGAGTTTATGTAACCCTAATTTTGATGTAAACTTCATGTGCAAGCAACTTGGGCAACAATCCTTCTGGAAACTTCTAGAATCTTCCGTCATGGGCTGGCTATACGGGCTTGATTACGGGATCACCGTGTATAAAATGCACGGTACAAACATCGCCCACTCTTAACCTCCAACTTGTTGGTGGTTAACAAAATTGTTTATCCTTTTGCGTCGAACGTTGATGATGAAACTCGTCCCCAAGCGTGAGTAGAGATATTGCGAAGACGCCCCCAACTGTAATTACCTGCAAAAAATAAAAATAAAAAGTAAAAAAAAATTAAAAAAATAATAATATTGCTCACGTGCTAGGCGAGACTTTTTGCCACGTGGTGGACTTGTGATGCTCGAGAGCCAGTCGAGTCTTGAATAGAATGTAGTGTGCTTGCGGCTGGGGCAAGGCTTTCTGCTCGCAACTTAACACGGCTGTAGCGCTCGCTGCTCGGGCACGCTGGCTGTATTGCTTGTGTTGAGTACGAGTCTTTGAACCAATATCGGGCATTGGGCTCGTGGTTAAACGAGACTTTGGACCAACATCGGGCGTTGGGCTCGTGGTGGAGACGATACTTTATGCTTGCCAAGGTGCAAGTCTTTGTACTCGCGTGCAAGGCGAGATTTTATGCTTGCGATAAGAGCAAGACTTATTTGCTCACGTGCAAGGTGAGGATTTAGGTGCTTGCGATGTGATGCAAGGCCAAATAATGAAGGGTATAAGCAATCCTCATCTCCAACTCGATCGTGTCGCTATCCACGAACCTCGATCATATTGCTATCCACGAACATCGAAATCGATCATGTTGCTGCTCCAAGTGCACATAAAAGTTTCTCCGACACAGGAATTTTTGTTTCCATGTTATAGGTAATTCAAAGAGGATTCCAACGAGCCAAAAATCACTCAATTCGGACTTAAAATGAAGAAGTTAATGGAGAAAGATGATTTGAACGAAACGTGCATGTTGTTGCATACGTGGCAGTATTGACCGTGCACAGTTTGCTGACATGGCAGATAAGAATTGACGTGGCATTGATGAGTGGACTAGAATGCTGACGTGGCACTTGCTGACCAACCTAAGTTGTTGACATGGCAAACAAGTTGTGAACAATGCTGACGTGGACGGATGATGTGGCATTTTCGCTGTAGTGGCGAGTTGACTGTGATGCTGATGTGGCGAGTCCAATCAACTGGTTGGACCAAATCGGTCTGGTTCTTGTTGAACTGTTACTGATCTGTTTCGGTCTGAACCGAACTGCGGTGAACCTGAAGCTGGACTGTGGCTGGACAGATCTTATGGTCCAGATTCGATAGATCTGACGGATTAGATCCTCTGGATGAAGAGGCGTACCTGAAGATGGATTTATGTGGCTGTACAGGACAGATGACTTTGTAACGCTTTCTGCCACACCTATATCTGTTACAGTATCTCTGATTCGCAACTCTTCTGCAACTTTTTTCGCAACAGTTTATGTAACTGTTTCGCAACGCTTTCTTCAAGTTTGCAACAGTTTCGCTGTAAACCCTAATATATATATTTTTTCTTTTTTGTGCTGCTGATTTTTGCATGGAATTTCGTGCAGATTTCTTCTGCACCTCTCCCAATGATAAAACATGATTCTTTCACTCGAATCCCCTTAGTCGGCGTCAATGTTTGTACCCAAAATAAATTCTAGGCACAAAACACGATTGATTTGATGATGATTATTGAAAATTAGGGTTATGAATCGATAGAAAATAAATAAGAGACAAGGATTTAACGTGGTTCGGCAAGTGTTGCCTACATCCACGGGGGAACAGATAAATTCTTTATTGATTGTAGTATACAAGAGTTTTCTCCGGGTTAGCTAACCTAAAATTCCATATTTCTTAGGGTTTAGGATACATGTATTTATAGAGTTTATGTAACCCTAATTTTGATGTAAACTTCATGTGCAAGCAACTTGGGCAACAATCCTTCTGGAAACTTCTAGAATCTTCCGTCATGGGCTGGCTATACGGGCTTGATTACGGGATCACCGTGTATAAAATGCACGGTACAAACATCTCCCCCTCTTAACCTCCAACTTGTTGGTGGTTAAGAAAATTGTTTATCCTTTTGCGTCGAACGTTGATGATGAAACTCGCCCCCAAGCGTGAGTAGAGATATTGCGAAGACGCCCCAACTGTAATTACCTGCAAAAAAATTAAAATATAAAAATGAAAAGTAAAAAAAAATTAAAAAAATAATAATATTGCTCACGTGCTAGGCGAGACTTTTTGCCACGTGGTGGACTTGTGATGCTCGAGATCCAGTCGAGTCTTGAATAAAATGTAGTGTGCTTGCGGCTGGGGCAAGGCTTTCTGCTCGCAACTTAACACGGCTGTAGCGCTAGCTGCTCGGCCACGCTGGCTGTATTGCTTGTGTTAAGTACGAGTCTTTGAACCAATATCGGGCATTGGGCTCGTGGTTCAATGAGACTTTGGACCAACATCGGGCGTTGGGCTCGTGGTGGAGACGATACTTTATGCTTGCCAAGGTGCAAGTCTTTGTACTCGCGTGCAAGGCGAGATTTTATGCTTGCGATAAGAGCAAGACTTATTTGCTCACGTGCAAGGTGAGGCTTTAGGTGCTTGCGATGTGATGCAAGGCCAAATAATGAAGGGTATAAGCAATCCTCATCTCCAACTCGATCGTGTCGCTATCCACGAACCTCGATCATATTGCTATCCACGAACATCGAAATCGATCATGTTGCTGCTCCAAGTGCACATAAAAGTTTCTCCGACACAGGAACTTTTGTTTCCATGTTATAGGTAATTCAAAGAGGATTCCAACGAGCCAAAAATCACTCAATTCGGACTTAAAATGAAGAAGTTAATGGAGAAAGATGATTTGAACGAAACGTGCATGTTGTTGCATACGTGGCAGTATTGACCGTGCACAGTTTGCTGACATGGCAGATAAGAATTGACGTGGCATTGATGAGTGGACTAGAATGCTGACCTGGCACTTTCTGACCGACCTAAGTTGTTGACATGGCAAACAAGTTGTGAACAATGCTGACGTGGACGGATGATGTGGCATTTTCGTTGTAGTGGCGAGTTGACTGTGATGCTGATGTGGCGAGTCCAATCAACTGGTTGGACCAAATAGGTCTGGTTCTTTTTGAACTGTTACTGATCTGGTTCGGTCTGAACCGAACTGCGGTGAACCTGAAGCTGGACTGTGGCTGGACAGATCTTATGGTCCAGATTCGATAGATCTGACGGATTAGATCCTCTGGATGAAGAGGCGTACCTGAAGATGGATTTATGTGGCTGTACAGGACAGATGACTTTGTAACGCTTTCTGCCACACCTATATCTGTTACAGTATCTCTGATTCGCAACTCTTCTGCAACTGTTTTCGCAACAGTTTATGTAACTGTTTCGCAACGCTTTCTTCAAGTTTGCAACAGTTTCGCTGTAAACCCTAATATATATATTTTTTCTTTTTTGTGCTGCTGATTTTTGCATGGAATTTCGTGCAGATTTCTTCTGCACCTCTCCCAATGATAAAACATGATTCTTTCACTCGAATCCCCTTAGTCGGCGTCAATGTTTGTACCCAAAATAAATTCTAGGCACAAAACACGATTGATTTGATGATGATTATTGAAAATTAGGGTTATGAATCGATAGAAAATAAATAAGAGACAAGGATTTAACGTGGTTCGGCAAGTGTTGCCTACATCCACGGGGGAACAGATAAATTCTTTATTGATTGTAGTATACAAGAGTTTTCTCCGGGTTAGCTAACCTAAAATTCCATATTTCTTAGGGTTTAGGATACATGTATTTATAGAGTTTATGTAACCCTAATTTTGATGTAAACTTCATGTGCAAGCAACTTGGGCAACAATCCTTCTGGAAACTTCTAGATTCCGTCATGGGCTGGCTATACGGGCTTGATTACGGGATCACCGTGTATAAAATGCACGGTACAAACATCTCCCCCTCTTAACCTCCAACTTGTTGGTGGTTAAGAAAATTGTTTATCCTTTTGCGTCGAACGTTGATGATGAAACTCTCCCCCAAGCGTGAGTAGAGATATTGCGAAGACGCCCCAACTGTAATTACCTGCAAAAAAATTAAAAATTAAAAATGAAAAGTAAAAAAAAATTAAAAAAATAATAATATTGCTCACGTGCTAGGCGAGACTTTTTGCCACGTGGTGGACTTGTGATGCTCGAGAGCCAGTCGAGTCTTGAATACAATGTACTGTGCTTGCGGCTGGGGCAAGGCTTTCTGCTCGCAACTTAACACGGCTGTAGCGCTCGCTGCTCGGCCACGCTGGCTGTATTGCTTGTGTTAAGTACGAGTCTTTGAACCAATATCGGGCATTGGGCTCGTGGTTCAACGAGACTTTGGACCAACATCGGGCGTTGGGCTCGTGGTGGAGACGATACTTTATGCTTGCCAAGGTGCAAGACTTTGTACTCGCGTGCAAGGCGAGATTTTATGCTTGCGATAAGAGCAAGACTTATTTGCTCACGTGCAAGGTGAGGCTTTAGGTGCTTGCGATGTGATGCAAGGCTAAATAATGAAGGGTATAAGCAATCCTCATCTCCAACTCGATCGTGTCGCTATCCACGAACCTCGATCATATTGCTATCCACGAACATCGAAATCGATCATGTTGCTGCTCCAAGTGCACATAAAAGTTTCTCCAACACAGGAATTTTTGTTTCCATGTTATAGGTAATTCAAAGAGGATTCCAACGAGCCAAAAATCACTCAATTCGGACTTAAAATGAAGAAGTTAATGGAGAAAGATGATTTGAACGAAACGTGCATGTTGTTGCATACGTGGCAGTATTGACCGTGCACAGTTTACTGACATGGCAAATAAGAATTGACGTGGCATTGATGAGTGGACTAGAATGATGACGTGGCACTTGCTGACCGACCTAAGTTGTTGACATGGCAAACAAGTTGTGAACAATGCTGACGTGGACGGATGATGTGGCATTTTCGTTGTAGTGGCGAGTTGACTGTGATGCTGATGTGGCGAGTCCAATCAACTGGTTGGACCAAATCGGTCTGGTTCTTGTTGAACTGTTACTGATCTGTTTCGGTCTGAACCGAACTGCGGTGAACCTGAAGCTGGACTGTGGCTGGACAGATCTTATGGTCCAGATTCGATAGATCTGACGGATTAGATCCTCTGGATGAAGAGGCGTACCTGAAGATGGATTTATGTGGCTGTACAGGACAGATGACTTTGTAACGCTTTCTGCCACACCTATATCTGTTACAGTATCTCTGATTCGCAACTCTTCTGCAACTGTTTTCGCAACAGTTTATGTAACTGTTTCGCAACACTTTCTTCAAGTTTGCAACAGTTTCGCTGTAAACCCTAATATATATATTTTTTTCTTTTTTGTGCTGTTGATATTTGCATGGAATTTCGTGCAGATTTCTTCTGCACCTCTCCCAATGATAAAACATGATTCTTTCACTCGAATCCCCTTAGTCGGCGTCAATGTTTGTACCCAAAATAAATTCTAGGCACAAAACACGATTGATTTGATGATGATTATTGAAAATTAGGGTTATGAATCGATAGAAAATAAATAAGAGACAAGGATTTAACGTGGTTCGGCAAGTGTTGCCTACATCCACGGGGGAACAGATAAATTCTTTATTGATTGTAGTATACAAGAGTTTTCTCCGGGTTAGCTAACCTAAAATTCCATATTTCTTAGGGTTTAGGATACATGTATTTATAGAGTTTATGTAACCCTAATTTTGATGTAAACTTCATGTGCAAGCAACTTGGGCAACAATCCTTCTGGAAACTTCTAGAATCTTCCGTCATGGGCTGGCTATACGGGCTTGATTACGGGATCACCGTGTATAAAATGCACGGTACAAACATCTCCCCCTCTTAACCTCCAACTTGTTGGTGGTTAAGAAAATTGTTTATCCTTTTGCGTCGAACGTTGATGATGAAACTCGCCCCCAAGCGTGAGTAGAGATATTGCGAAGACGCCCCAACTGTAATTACCTGCAAAATAATTAAAAAATAAAAATGAAAAGTAAAAAAAAATTAAAAAAATAATAATATTGCTCACGTGCTAGGCGAGACTTTTTGCCACGTGGTGGACTTGTGATGCTCGAGAGCCAGTCGAGTCTTGAATAGAATGTACTGTGCTTGCGGCTGGGGCAAGGCTTTCTGATCGCAACTTAACACGGCTGTAGCGCTCGCTGCTCGGCCATGCTGGCTGTATTGCTTGTGTTAAGTACGAGTCTTTGAACCAATATCGGGCATTGGGCTCGTGGTTCAACGAGACTTTGGACCAACATCGGGCGTTGGGCTCGTGGTGGAGACGATACTTTATGCTTGCCAAGGTGCAAGTATTTGTACTCGCGTGCAAGGCGAGATTTTATGCTTGCGATAAGAGCAAGACTTATTTGCTCACGTGCAAGGTGAGGCTTTAGGTGCTTGCGATGTGATGCAAGGCTAAATAATGAAGGGTATAAGCAATCCTCATCTCCAACTCGATCGTGTCGCTATCCACGAACCTCGATCATATTGCTATCCACGAACATCGAAATCGATCATGTTGCTGCTCCAAGTGCACATAAAAGTTTCTCCAACACAGGAATTTTTGTTTCCATGTTATAGGTAATTCAAAGAGGATTCCAACGAGCCAAAAATCACTCAATTCGGACTTAAAATGAAGAAGTTAATGGAGAAAGATGATTTGAACGAAACGTGCATGTTGTTGCATACGTGGCAGTATTGACCGTGCACAGTTTACTGACATGGCAAATAAAAATTGACGTGGCATTGATGAGTGGACTAGAATGATGACGTGGCACTTGCTGACCGACCTAAGTTGTTGACATGGCAAACAAGTTGTGAACAATGCTGACGTGGACGGATGATGTGGCATTTTCGCTGTAGTGGCGAGTTGACTGTGATGCTGATGTGGCGAGTCCAATCAACTGGTTGGACCAAATCGGTCTGGTTCTTGTTGAACTGTTACTGATCTTTTTCGGTCTGAACCGAACTGCGGTGAACCTGAAGCTGGACTGTGGCTGGACATATTTTATGGTCCAGATTCGATAGATCTGACGGATTAGATCCTCTGGATGAAGAGGCGTACCTGAAGATGGATTTATGTGGCTGTACAGGACAGATGACTTTGTAACGCTTTCTGCCACACCTATATCTGTTACAGTATCTCTGATTCGCAACTCTTCTGCAACTGTTTTCGCAACAGTTTATGTAAATGTTTCGCAACACTTTCTTCAAGTTTGCAACAGTTTCGCTGTAAACCCTAATATATATATTTTTTTCTTTTTTATGCTGCTGATTTTTGCATGGAATTTCGTGCAGATTTATTCTGCACCTCTCCCAATGATAAAACATGATTCTTTCACTCGAATTCCCTTAGTCGGCGTCAATGTTTGTACCCAAAATAAATTCTAGGCACAAAACACGATTGATTTGATGATGATTATTGAAAATTAGGGTTATGAATCGATAAAAAATAAATAAGAGACAAGGATTTAACGTGGTTCGGCAAGTGTTGCCTACATACACGGGGGAACAGATAAATTCTTTATTGATTGTAGTATACAAGAGTTTTCTCCGGGTTAGCTAACCTAAAATTCCATATTTCTTAGGGTTTAGGATACATGTATTTATAGAGTTTATGTAACCCTAATTTTGATGTAAACTTCATGTGCAAGCAACTTGGGAAACAATCCTTCTGGAAACTTCTAGAATCTTCCGTCATGGGATGGCTATACGGGCTTGATTACGGGATCACCGTGTATAAAATGCACGGTACAAAAATCGCCCCCTCTTAACCTCCAACTTGTTGGTGGTTAAGAAAATTGTTTATCCTTTTTGCGTCGAACGCTGATGATGAAACTCGCCCCCAAGCGTGAGTAGAGATATTGCGAAGACGCCCCCAACTGTAATTACCTTTAAAAAAAAAATGAAAAGTAAAAAAAATTAAAAAAATAATAATATTGCTCACGTGCTAGGCGAGACTTTTTGCCACGTGGTGGACTTGTGATGCTCGAGTGCCAGTCGAGTCTTGAATAGAATGTAGTGTGCTTGCGGCTGGGGCAAGGCTTTCTGCTCGCAACTTAACACGGCTGTAGCGCTCGCTGCTCGGGCACGCTGGCTATATTGCTTGTGTTGAGTACGAGTCTTTGAACCAATATCGGGCATTGGGCTCGTGGTTCAACGAGACTTTGGACCAACATCGGGCGTTGGTCTCATGGTGGAGACGAGACTTTATGCTTGCCAAGGTGCAAGTCTTTGTACTCGCGTGCAAGGCGAGATTTTATGCTTGCGATAAGAGCAAGACTTATGTGCTTACGTGAAAGGTGAGGCTGTAGGTGCTTGCGATGTGATGCAAGGATAAATAATGAAGGGTATAAGCAATCCTCATCTCCAACTCGATCGTGTCGCTATCCACGAACCTCGATCATATTGCTATCCACGAACCTCGAACTCGATCATGTTGCTGCTCCAAGTGCACATAAAAGTTTCTCCAACACAGGAATTTTTGTTTCCATGTTATAGGTAATTCAAAGAGGATTCCAACGAGCCAAAAATCACTCAATTCGTACTTAAAATGAAGAAGTTAATGGAGAAAGATTATTTGAACGAAACGTGCATGTTAATGCATACGTGGAAGTATTGACCGTGCACAGTTTGCTGACATGGCAGATAAGAATTGACGTGGCATTAATGAGTGGACTAGAATGCTGACGTGGCACTTGCTGACCAACCTAAGTTGTTGACATGGCAAACAAGTTGTGAACAATGCTGACGTGGACGGATGATGTGGCATTTTCGCTGTAGTGGCGAGTTGACTGTGATGCTGATGTGGCGAGTCCAATCAACTGGTTGGACCAAATCGGTCTGGTCTTGTTGAACTGTTACTGATCTGTTTCGGTCTGAACCGAACTGCGGTGAACCTGAAGCTGGACTGTGGCTGGACAGATCTTATGGTCCAGATTCGATAGATCTGACGGATTAGATCCTCTGGATGAAGAGGCGTACCTGAAGATGGATTTATGTGGCTGTACAGGACAGATGACTTTGTAACGCTTTCTGCCACACCTATATCTGTTACAGTATCTCTGATTCGCAACTCTTCTGCAACTGTTTTCGCAACAGTTTATGTAACTGTTTCGCAACGCTTTCTTCAAGTTTGCAACAGTTTCGCTGTAAACCCTAATATATATATTTTTTCTTTTTTGTGCTGCTGATTTTTGCATGGAATTTCGTGCAGATTTCTTCTGCACCTCTCCCAATGATAAAACATGATTCTTTCACTCGAATCCCCTTAGTCGGCGTCAATGTTTGTACCCAAAATAAATTCTAGGCACAAAACACGATTGATTTGATGATGATTATTGAAAATTAGGGTTATGAATCGATAGAAAATAAATAAGAGACAAGGATTTAACGTGGTTCGGCAAGTGTTGCCTACATCCACGGGGGAACAGATAAATTCTTTATTGATTGTAGTATACAAGAGTTTTCTCCGGGTTAGCTAACCTAAAATTCCATATTTCTTAGGGTTTAGGATACATGTATTTATAGAGTTTATGTAACCCTAATTTTGATGTAAACTTCATGTGCAAGCAACTTGGGCAACAATCCTTCTGGAAACTTCTAGATTCCGTCATGGGCTGGCTATACGGGCTTGATTACGGGATCACCGTGTATAAAATGCACGGTACAAACATCTCCCCCTCTTAACCTCCAACTTGTTGGTGGTTAAGAAAATTGTTTATCCTTTTGCGTCGAACGTTGATGATGAAACTCTCCCCCAAGCGTGAGTAGAGATATTGCGAAGACGCCCCAACTGTAATTACCTGCAAAAAAATTAAAAATTAAAAATGAAAAGTAAAAAAAAATTAAAAAAATAATAATATTGCTCACGTGCTAGGCGAGACTTTTTGCCACGTGGTGGACTTGTGATGCTCGAGAGCCAGTCGAGTCTTGAATACAATGTACTGTGCTTGCGGCTGGGGCAAGGCTTTCTGCTCGCAACTTAACACGGCTGTAGCGCTCGCTGCTCGGCCACGCTGGCTGTATTGCTTGTGTTAAGTACGAGTCTTTGAACCAATATCGGGCATTGGGCTCGTGGTTCAACGAGACTTTGGACCAACATCGGGCGTTGGGCTCGTGGTGGAGACGATACTTTATGCTTGCCAAGGTGCAAGACTTTGTACTCGCGTGCAAGGCGAGATTTTATGCTTGCGATAAGAGCAAGACTTATTTGCTCACGTGCAAGGTGAGGCTTTAGGTGCTTGCGATGTGATGCAAGGCTAAATAATGAAGGGTATAAGCAATCCTCATCTCCAACTCGATCGTGTCGCTATCCACGAACCTCGATCATATTGCTATCCACGAACATCGAAATCGATCATGTTGCTGCTCCAAGTGCACATAAAAGTTTCTCCAACACAGGAATTTTTGTTTCCATGTTATAGGTAATTCAAAGAGGATTCCAACGAGCCAAAAATCACTCAATTCGGACTTAAAATGAAGAAGTTAATGGAGAAAGATGATTTGAACGAAACGTGCATGTTGTTGCATACGTGGCAGTATTGACCGTGCACAGTTTACTGACATGGCAAATAAGAATTGACGTGGCATTGATGAGTGGACTAGAATGATGACGTGGCACTTGCTGACCGACCTAAGTTGTTGACATGGCAAACAAGTTGTGAACAATGCTGACGTGGACGGATGATGTGGCATTTTCGTTGTAGTGGCGAGTTGACTGTGATGCTGATGTGGCGAGTCCAATCAACTGGTTGGACCAAATCGGTCTGGTTCTTGTTGAACTGTTACTGATCTGTTTCGGTCTGAACCGAACTGCGGTGAACCTGAAGCTGGACTGTGGCTGGACAGATCTTATGGTCCAGATTCGATAGATCTGACGGATTAGATCCTCTGGATGAAGAGGCGTACCTGAAGATGGATTTATGTGGCTGTACAGGACAGATGACTTTGTAACGCTTTCTGCCACACCTATATCTGTTACAGTATCTCTGATTCGCAACTCTTCTGCAACTGTTTTCGCAACAGTTTATGTAACTGTTTCGCAACACTTTCTTCAAGTTTGCAACAGTTTCGCTGTAAACCCTAATATATATATTTTTTTCTTTTTTGTGCTGCTGATATTTGCATGGAATTTCGTGCAGATTTCTTCTGCACCTCTCCCAATGATAAAACATGATTCTTTCACTCGAATCCCCTTAGTCGGCGTCAATGTTTGTACCCAAAATAAATTCTAGGCACAAAACACGATTGATTTGATGATGATTATTGAAAATTAGGGTTATTAATCGATAGAAAATAAATAAGAGACAAGGATTTAACGTGGTTCGGCAAGTGCTGCCTACATCCACGGGGGAACAGAGAAATTCTTTATTGATTGTAGTATACAAGAGTTTTCTCCGGGTTAGCTAACCTAAAATTCCATATTTCTTAGGGTTTAGGATACATGTATTTATAGAGTTTATGTAACCCTAATTTTCATGTAAACTTCATGTGCAAGCAACTTGGGCAACAATCCTTCTGGAAACTTCTAGAATCTTCCGTCATGGGCTGGCTATACGGGCTTGATTACGGGATCACCGTGTATAAAATGCACGGTACAAACATCGCCCCCTCTTAACCGCCAACTTGTTGGTGGTTAAGAAAATTGTTTATCCTTTTGCGTCGAACGTTGATGATGAAACTCGCCCCCAAGCGTGAGTAGAGATATTGCGAAGACGCCCCCAACTGTAATTACCTGCAAAAAAAAAAATAAAAAAAAAATGAAAAGTAAAAAAAAATTAAAAAAATAATAATATTGCTCACGTGCTAGGAAAGGCTTTTTGCCACGTGGTGGACTTGTGATGCTCGAGAGCCAGTCGAGTCTTGAATAGAATGTAGTGTGCTTGCGGCTGGGGCAAGGCTTTCTGCTCGCAACTTAACACGGCTGTAGCGCTCGCTGCTCGGGCACGCTGGCTATATTGCTTGTGTTGAGTACGAGTCTTTGAACCAATATCGGGCATTGGGCTCGTGGTTCAACGAGACTTTGGACCAACATCGGGCGTTGGGCTCATGGTGGTGACGAGACTTTATGCTTGCCAAGGTGCAAGTCTTTGTACTCGCGTGCAAGGCGAGATTTTATGCTTGCGATAAGAGCAAGACTTATGTGCTCACGTGAAAGGTGAGGCTTTAGGTGCTTGCGATGTGATGCAAGGCTAAATAATGAAGGGTATAAGCAATCCTCATCTCCAACTCGATCGTGTCGCTATCCACGAACCTCGATCATATTGCTATCCACGAACCTCGAACTCGATCATGTTGCTGCTCCAAGTGCACATAAAAGTTTCTCCAACACAGGAATTTTTGTTTCCATGTTGTAGGTAATTCAAAGAGGATTCTAACGAGCCAAAAATTACTCAATTCGGACTTAAAATGAAGAAGTTAATGGAGAAAGATGATTTGAACGAAACGTGCATGTTGTTGCATACGTGGCAGTATTGACCGTGCACAGTTTGCTGACATGGCAGATAAGAATTGACGTGGCATTGATGAGTGGACTAGAATGCTGACGTGGCACTTGCTGACCGACCTAAGTTGTTGACATGGCAAACAAGTTGTGAACAATGCTGACGTGGACGGATGATGTGGCATTTTCGCTGTAGTGGCGAGTTGACTGTGATGCTGATGTGGCGAGTCCAATCAACTGGTTGGACCAAATCGGTCTGGTTCTTGTTGAACTGTTACTGATCTGTTTCGGTCTGAACCGAACTGCGGTGAACCTGAAGCTGGACTGTGGCTGGACAGATCTTATGGTCCAGATTCGATAGATCTGACGGATTAGATCCTCTGGATGAAGAGGCGTACCTGAAGATGGATTTATGTGGCTGTACAGGACAGATGACTTTGTAACGCTTTCTGTCACACCTATATCTTTTACAGTATCTCTGATTCGCAACTCTTCTGCAACTGTTTTCGCAACAGTTTATGTAACTGTTTCGCAACACTTTCTTCAAGTTTACAACAGTTTCGCTGTAAACCCTAATATATATATTTTTTTCTTTTTCGTGCTGCTGATTTTTGCATGGAATTTCGTGCAGATTTCTTCTGCACCTCTCCCAATGATAAAACATGATTCTTTCACTCGAGTCCCCTTAGTCGGCGTAAATGTTTGTACCCAAAATAAATTCTAGGAAAAAAACACGATTGATTTGATGATGATTATTGAAAATTAGGGTTATGAATCGATAGAAAATAAATAAGAGACAAGGATTTAACGTGGTTCGGCAAGTGCTGCCTACATCCACGGGGGAACAGAGAAATTCTTTATTGATTGTAGTATACAAGAGTTTTCTCCGGGTTAGCTAACCTAAAATTCCATATTTCTTAGGGTTTAGGATACATGTATTTATAGAGTTTATGTAACCCTAATTTTCATGTAAACTTCATGTGCAAGCAACTTGGGCAACAATCCTTCTGGAAACTTCTAGAATCTTCCGTCATGGGCTGGCTATACGGGCTTGATTACGGGATCACCGTGTATAAAATGCACGGTACAAACATCGCCCCCTCTTAACCGCCAACTTGTTGGTGGTTAAGAAAATTGTTTATCCTTTTGCGTCGAACGTTGATGATGAAACTCGCCCCCAAGCGTGAGTAGAGATATTGCGAAGACGCCCCAACTGTAATTACCTGCAAAAAAATTAAAAATTAAAAATGAAAAGTAAAAAAAAATTTAAAAAATAATAATATTGCTCACGTGCTAGGCGAGACTTTTTGCCACGTGGTGGACTTGTGATGCTCGAGTGCCAGTCGAGTCTTGAATAGAATGTAGTGTGCTTGCGGCTGGGGCAAGGCTTTCTTCTCGCAACTTAACACGGCTGTAGCGCTCGCTGCTCGGGCACGCTGGCTATATTGCTTGTGTTGAGTACGAGTCTTTGAACCAATATCGGGCATTGGGCTCGTGGTTCAACGAGACTTTGGACCAACATCGGGCGTTGGTCTCATGGTGGAGACGAGACTTTATGCTTGCCAAGGTGCAAGTCTTTGTACTCGCGTGCAAGGCGAGATTTTATGCTTGCGATAGGAGCAAGACTTATTTGCTCACGTGCAAGGTGAGGCTTTAGGTGCTTGCGATGTGATGCAAGGATAAATAATGAAGGGTATAAGCAATCCTCATCTCCAACTCGATCGTGTCGCTATCCACGAACCTCGATCATATTGCTATCCACGAACCTCGAACTCGATCATGTTGCTGCTCCAAGTGCACATAAAAGTTTCTCCAACACAGGAATTTTTGTTTCCATGTTGTAGGTAAATCAAAGAGGATTCCAACGAGCCAAAAATTACTCAATTCGGACTTAAAATGAAGAAGTTAATGGAGAAAGATGATTTGAACGAAACGTGCATGTTGTTGCATACGTGGCAGTATTGACCGTGCACAGTTTGCTGACATGGCAGATAAGAATTGACATGGCATTGATGAGTGGACTAGAATGCTGACGTGGCACTTGCTGACCGACCTAAGTTGTTGACATGGCGAACAAGTTGTGAACAATGCTGACGTGGACGGATGATGTGGCATTTTCGCTGTAGTGGCGAGTTGACTGTGATGCTGATGTGGCGAGTCCAATCAACTGGTTGGACCAAATCGGTCTGGTTCTTGTTGAACTGTTACTGACCTGGTTCGGTCTGAACCGAACTGCGGTGAACCTGAAGCTGGACTGTGGCTGGACAGATCTTATGGTCCAGATTCGATAGATCTGACGGATTAGATCCTCTGGATGAAGAGGCGTACCTGAAGATGGATTTATGTGGCTGTACAGGACAGATGACTTTGTAACGCTTTCTGTCACACCTATATCTGTTACAGTATCTCTGATTCGCAACTCTTCTGCAACTGTTTTCGCAACAGTTTATGTAACTGTTTCGCAACGCTTTCTTCAAGTTTGCAACAGTTTCGCTGTAAACCCTAATATATATATTTTTTCTTTTTTGTGCTGCTGATTTTTGCATGGAATTTCGTGCAGATTTCTTCTGCACCTCTCCCAATGATAAAACATGATTCTTTCACTCGAATCCCCTTAGTCGGCGTCAATGTTTGTACCCAAAATAAATTCTAGGCACAAAACACGATTGATTTGATGATGATTATTGAAAATTAGGGTTATGAATCGATAGAAAATAAATAAGAGACAAGGATTTAACGTGGTTCGGCAAGTGCTGCCTACATCCACGGGGGAACAGAGAAATTCTTTATTGATTGTAGTATACAAGAGTTTTCTCCGGGTTAGCTAACCTAAAATTCCATATTTCTTAGGGTTTAGGATACATGTATTTATAGAGTTTATGTAACCCTAGTTTTGATGTAAACTTCATGTGCAAGCAACTTGGGCAACAATCCTTCTGGAAACTTCTAGAATCTTCCGTCATGGGCTGGCTATACGGGCTTGATTACGGGATCACCGTGTATAAAATGCACGGTACAAACATCGTCCCCTCTTAACCTCCAACTTGTTGGTTGTTAAGAAAATTGTTTATCCTTTTGCGTCGAACGTTGATGATGAAACTCGCCCCCAAGCGTGAGTAGAGATATTGCGAAGACGCCCCCAACTGTAATTACCTGCAAAAAAAAATAAAAATAAAAATGAAAAGTAAAAAAAAATTAAAAAAATAATAATATTGCTCACGTGCTAGGCGAGACTTTTTGTCACGTGGTGGACTTGTGATGCTCGAGAGCCAGTCGAGTCTTGAATAGAATGTAGTGTGCTTGCGGCTGGGGCAAGGCTTTCTGCTCGCAACTTAACACGGCTGTAGCGCTCGCTGCTCGGGCACGCTGGCTATATTGCTTGTGTTGAGTACGAGTCTTTGAACCAATATCGGGCATTGGGCTCGTGGTTCAACGAGACTTTGGACCAACATTGGGCGTTGGGCTCATGGTGAAGACGAGACTTTATGCTTGCCAAGGTGCAAGTCTTTGTACTCGCGTGCAAGGCGAGATTTTATGCTTGCGATAAGAGCAAGACTTATGTGCTCACGTGAAAGGTGAGGCTTTAGGTGCTTGCGATGTGATTCAAGGCTAAATAATGAAGGGTATAAGCAATCCTCATCTCCAACTCGATCGTGTTGCTATCCACGAACCTCGATCATATTGCTATCCACGAACCTCGAACTCGATCATGTTGCTGCTCCAAGTGCACATAAAAGTTTCTCCAACACAGGAATTTTTGTTTCCATGTTGTAGGTAATTCAAAGAGGATTCCAACGAGCCAAAAATTACTCAATTCGGACTTAAAATGAAGAAGTTAATGGAGAAAGATGATTTAAACGAAACGTGCATGTTGTTGCATACGTGGCAGTATTGACCGTGCACAGTTTGCTGACATGGCAGATAAGAATTGACGTGGCATTGATGAGTGGACTAGAATGCTGACGTGGCACTTGCTGACCGACCTAAGTTGTTGACATGGCAAACAAGTTGTGAACAATGCTGACGTGGACGGATGATGTGGCATTTTCGCTGTAGTGGCGAGTTGACTGTGATGCTGATGTGGCGAGTCCAATCAACTGGTTGGACCAAATCGGTCTGGTTCTTGTTGAACTGTTACTGATCTGTTTCGGTCTGAACCGAACTGCGGTGAACCTGAAGCTGGACTGTGGCTGGACAGATCTTATGGTCCAGATTCGATAGATCTGACGGATTAGATCCTCTGGATGAAGAGGCGTACCTGAAGATGGATTTATGTGGCTGTACAGGACAGATGACTTTGTAACGCTTTCTGCCACACCTATATCTGTTACAGTATCTCTGATTCGCAACTCTTCTGCAACTGTTTTCGCAACAGTTTATGTAACTGTTTCGCAACACTTTCTTCAAGTTTGCAACAGTTTCGCTGTAAACCCTAATATATATATTTTTTTCTTTTTTGTGCTGCTGATATTTGCATGGAATTTCGTGCAGATTTCTTCTGCACCTCTCCCAATGATAAAACATGATTCTTTCACTCGAATCCCCTTAGTCGGCGTCAATGTTTGTACCCAAAATAAATTCTAGGCACAAAACACGATTGATTTGATGATGATTATTGAAAATTAGGGTTATGAATCGATAGAAAATAAATAAGAGACAAGGATTTAACGTGGTTCGGTAAGTGCTTCCTACATCCACGGGGGAACAGAGAAATTCTTTATTGATTGTAGTATACAAGAGTTTTCTCCGGGTTAGCTAACCTAAAATTCCATATTTCTTAGGGTTTAGGATACATGTATTTATAGAGTTTATGTAACCCTAATTTTGATGTAAACTTCATGTGCAAGCAACTTGGGCGACAATCCTTCTGGAAACTTCTAGAATCTTCCGTCATGGGCTGGCTATACGGGCTTGATTACGGGATCACCGTGTATAAAATGCACTGTATAAACATCGCCCCCTCTTAACCTCCAACTTGTTGGTGGTTAAGAAAATTGTTTATCCTTTTGCGTCGAACGTTGATGATGAAACTCGCCCCCAAGCGTGAGTAGAGATATTGCGAAGACGCCCCCAACTGTAATTACCTGCAAAAAAAAATAAAAATAAAAAATGAAAAGTAAAAAAAAATTAAAAAAATAATAATATTGCTCACATGCTAGGCGAGACTTTTTGCCACGTGGTGGACTTGTGATGCTCGAGAGCCAGTCGAGTCTTGAATAGAATGTAGTGTGCTTGCGGCTGGGGCAAGGCTTTCTGCTCGCAACTTAACACGGCTGTAGCGCTCGCTGCTCGGGCACGCTGGCTATATTGCTTGTGTTGAGTACGAGTCTTTGAACCAATATCGTGCATTGGGCTCGTGGTTCAACGAGACTTTGGACCAACATCGGGCGTTGGGCTCATGGTGGAGACGAGACTTTATGCTTGCCAAGGTGCAAGTCTTTGTACTCGCGTGAAAGGCGAGATTTTATGCTTGCGATAAGAGCAAGAATTATGTGCTCACGTGCAAGGTGAGGCTTTAGGTGCTTGCGATGTGATGCAAGGCTAAATAATGAAGGGTATAAGCAATCCTCATCTCCAACTCGATCGTGTCGCTATCCACGAACCTCGATCATATTGCTATCCACGAACCTCGAACTCGATCATGTTGCTGCTCCAAGTGCACATAAAAGTTTCTCCAACACAGGAATTTTTGTTTCCATGTTGTAGGTAAATCAAAGAGGATTCCAACGAGCCAAAAATTACTCAATTCGGACTTAAAATGAAGAAGTTAATGGAGAAAGATGATTTGAACGAAACGTGCATGTTGTTGCATACGTGGCAGTATTGACCGTGCACAGTTTGCTGACATGGCAGATAAGAATTGACATGGCATTGATGAGTGGACTAGAATGCTGACGTGGCACTTGCTGACCGACCTAAGTTGTTGACATGGCGAACAAGTTGTGAACAATGCTGACGTGGACGGATGATGTGGCATTTTCGCTGTAGTGGCGAGTTGACTGTGATGCTGATGTGGCGAGTCCAATCAACTGGTTGGACCAAATCGGTCTGGTTCTTGTTGAACTGTTACTGACCTGGTTCGGTCTGAACCGAACTGCGGTGAACCTGAAGCTGGACTGTGGCTGGACAGATCTTATGGTCCAGATTCGATAGATCTGACGGATTAGATCCTCTGGATGAAGAGGCGTACCTGAAGATGGATTTATGTGGCTGTACAGGACAGATGACTTTGTAACGCTTTCTGTCACACCTATATCTGTTACAGTATCTCTGATTCGCAACTCTTCTGCAACTGTTTTCGCAACAGTTTATGTAACTGTTTCGCAACGCTTTCTTCAAGTTTGCAACAGTTTCGCTGTAAACCCTAATATATATATTTTTTCTTTTTTGTGCTGCTGATTTTTGCATGGAATTTCGTGCAGATTTCTTCTGCACCTCTCCCAATGATAAAACATGATTCTTTCACTCGAATCCCCTTAGTCGGCGTCAATGTTTGTACCCAAAATAAATTCTAGGCACAAAACACGATTGATTTGATGATGATTATTGAAAATTAGGGTTATGAATCGATAGAAAATAAATAAGAGACAAGGATTTAACGTGGTTCGGCAAGTGTTGCCTACATCCACGGGGGAACAGAGAAATTATTTATTGATTGTAGTATACAAGAGTTTTCTCCGGGTTAGCTAACCTAAAATTCCATATTTCTTAGGGTTTAGGATACATGTATTTATAGAGTTTATGTAACCCTAATTTTCATGTAAACTTCATGTGCAAGCAACTTGGGCAACAATCCTTCTGGAAACTTCTAGAATCTTCCGTCATGGGCTGGCTATACGGGCTTGATTACGGGATCACCGTGTATAAAATGCACGGTACAAACATCGCCCCCTCTTAACCGCCAACTTGTTGGTGGTTAAGAAAATTGTTTATCCTTTTGCGTCGAACGTTGATGATGAAACTCGCCCCCAAGCGTGAGTAGAGATATTGCGAAGACGCCCCAACTGTAATTACCTGCAAAAAAATTAAAAATTAAAAATGAAAAGTAAAAAAAAATTTAAAAAATAATAATATTGCTCACGTGCTAGGCGAGACTTTTTGCCACGTGGTGGACTTGTGATGCTCGAGTGCCAGTCGAGTCTTGAATAGAATGTAGTGTGCTTGCGGCTGGGGCAAGGCTTTCTTCTCGCAACTTAACACGGCTGTAGCGCTCGCTGCTCGGGCACGCTGGCTATATTGCTTGTGTTGAGTACGAGTCTTTGAACCAATATCGGGCATTGGGCTCGTGGTTCAACGAGACTTTGGACCAACATCGGGCGTTGGGCTCATGGTGGAGACGAGACTTTATGCTTGCCAAGGTGCAAGTCTTTGTACTCGCGTGCAAGGCGAGATTTTATGTTTGCGATAGGAGCAAGACTTATTTGCTCACGTGCAAGGTGAGGCTTTAGGTGCTTGCGATGTGATGCAAGGATAAATAATGAATGGTATAAGCAATCCTCATCTCCAACTCGATCGTGTCGCTATCCACGAACCTCGATCATATTGCTATCCACGAACCTCGAACTCGATCATGTTGCTGCTCCAAGTGCACATAAAAGTTTCTCCAACACAGGAATTTTTGTTTCCATGTTGTAGGTAAATCAAAGAGGATTCCAACGAGCCAAAAATTACTCAATTCGGACTTAAAATGAAGAAGTTAATGGAGAAAGATGATTTGAACGAAACGTGCATGTTGTTGCATACGTGGCAGTATTGACCGTGCACAGTTTGCTGACATGGCAGATAAGAATTGACATGGCATTGATGAGTGGACTAGAATGCTGACGTGGCACTTGCTGACCGACCTAAGTTGTTGACATGGCGAACAAGTTGTGAACAATGCTGACGTGGACGGATGATGTGGCATTTTCGCTGTAGTGGCGAGTTGACTGTGATGCTGATGTGGCGAGTCCAATCAACTGGTTGGACCAAATCGGTCTGGTTCTTGTTGAACTGTTACTGACCTGGTTCGGTCTGAACCGAACTGCGGTGAACCTGAAGCTGGACTGTGGCTGGACAGATCTTATGGTCCAGATTCGATAGATCTGACGGATTAGATCCTCTGGATGAAGAGGCGTACCTGAAGATGGATTTATGTGGCTGTACAGGACAGATGACTTTGTAACGCTTTCTGTCACACCTATATCT
>NC_039360.1:210564406-210597151 GCF_003573695.1 Papaver somniferum | reverse complement strand
TTTGCATGGAATTTCGTGCAGATTTCTTCTGCACCTCTCCCAATGATAAAACATGATTCTTTCACTCGAATCCCCTTAGTCGGCGTCAATGTTTGTACCCAAAATAAATTCTAGGCACAAAACACGATTGATTTGATGATGATTATTGAAAATTAGGGTTATGAATCGATAGAAAATAAATAAGAGACAAGGATTTAACGTGGTTCGGCAAGTGTTGCCTACATCCACGGGGGAACAGATAAATTCTTTATTGATTGTAGTATACAAGAGTTTTCTCCGGGTTAGCTAACCTAAAATTCCATATTTCTTAGGGTTTAGGATACATGTATTTATAGAGTTTATGTAACCCTAATTTTGATGTAAACTTCATGTGCAAGCAACTTGGGCAACAATCCTTCTGGAAACTTCTAGAATCTTCCGTCATGGGCTGGCTATACGGGCTTGATTACGGGATCACCGTGTATAAAATGCACGGTACAAACATCTCCCCCTCTTAACCTCCAACTTGTTGGTGGTTAAGAAAATTGTTTATCCTTTTGCGTCGAACGTTGATGATGAAACTCGCCCCCAAGCGTGAGTAGAGATATTGCGAAGACGCCCCCAACTGTAATTACCTGCAAAAAAAAAATAAAAATGAAAAGTAAAAAAAATTAAAAAAATAATAATATTGCTCACGTGCTAGGCGAGACTTTTTGCCACGTGGTGGACTTGTGATGCTCGAGAGCCAGTCGAGTCTTGAATAGAATGTAGTGTGATTGCCGCTGGGGCAAGGCTTTCTTCTCGCAACTTAACATGGCTGTAGCGCTCGCTGCTCGGGCACGCTGGCTGTATTGCTTGTGTTGAGTACGAGTCTTTGAACCAATATCGGGTATTGGGCTCGTGGTTCAACGAGAATTTGGACCAACATCGGGAGTTGGGCTCGTGGTGGAGACGAGACTTTATGCTTGCCAAGGTGCAAGTCTTTGTACTCGCGTGCAAGGCGAGATTTTATGCTTGCGATAAGAGCAAGACTTATGTGCTCACGTGCAAGGTGAGGCTTTAGGTGCTTGCGATGTGATGCAAGGCTAAATAATGAAGGGTATAAGCAATCCTCATCTCCAACTCGATCGTGTCGCTATCCACGAACCTCGATCATATTGCTATCCACGAACCTCGAACTCGATCATGTTGCTGCTCCAAGTGCACATAAAAGTTTCTCCAACACAGGAATTTTTGTTTCCATGTTGTAGGTAAATCAAAGAGGATTCCAACGAGCCAAAAATTACTCAATTCGGACTTAAAATGAAGAAGTTAATGGAGAAAGATGATTTGAACGAAACGTGCATGTTGTTGCATACGTGGCAGTATTGACCGTGCACAGTTTGCTGACATGGCAGATAAGAATTGACATGGCATTGATGAGTGGACTAGAATGCTGACGTGGCACTTGCTGACCGACCTAAGTTGTTGACATGGCGAACAAGTTGTGAACAATGCTGACGTGGACGGATGATGTGGCATTTTCGCTGTAGTGGCGAGTTGACTGTGATGCTGATGTGGCGAGTCCAATCAACTGGTTGGACCAAATCGGTCTGGTTCTTGTTGAACTGTTACTGACCTGGTTCGGTCTGAACCGAACTGCGGTGAACCTGAAGCTGGACTGTGGCTGGACAGATCTTATGGTCCAGATTCGATAGATCTGACGGATTAGATCCTCTGGATGAAGAGGCGTACCTGAAGATGGATTTATGTGGCTGTACAGGACAGATGACTTTGTAACGCTTTCTGTCACACCTATATCTGTTACAGTATCTCTGATTCGCAACTCTTCTGCAACTGTTTTCGCAACAGTTTATGTAACTGTTTCGCAACGCTTTCTTCAAGTTTGCAACAGTTTCGCTGTAAACCCTAATATATATATTTTTTCTTTTTTGTGCTGCTGATTTTTGCATGGAATTTCGTGCAGATTTCTTCTGCACCTCTCCCAATGATAAAACATGATTCTTTCACTCGAATCCCCTTAGTCGGCGTCAATGTTTGTACCCAAAATAAATTCTAGGCACAAAACATGATTGATTTGATGATGATTATTGAAAATTAGGGTTATGAATCGATAGAAAATAAATAAGAGACAAGGATTTAACGTGGTTCGGCAAGTGTTGCCTACATCCACGGGGGAACAGAGAAATTCTTTATTGATTGTAGTATACAAGAGTTTTCTCCGGGTTAGCTAACCTAAAATTCCATATTTCTTAGGGTTTAGGATACATGTATTTATAGAGTTTATGTAACCCTAATTTTCATGTAAACTTCATGTGCAAGCAACTTGGGCAACAATCCTTCTGGAAACTTCTAGAATCTTCCGTCATGGGCTGGCTATACGGGCTTGATTACGGGATCACCGTGTATAAAATGCACGGTACAAACATCGCCCCCTCTTAACCGCCAACTTGTTGGTGGTTAAGAAAATTGTTTATCCTTTTGCGTCGAACGTTGATGATGAAACTCGCCCCCAAGCGTGAGTAGAGATATTGCGAAGACGCCCCAACTGTAATTACCGGCAAAAAAATTAAAAATTAAAAATGAAAAGTAAAAAAAAATTTAAAAAATAATAATATTGCTCACGTGCTAGGCGAGACTTTTTGCCACGTGGTGGACTTGTGATGCTCGAGTGCCAGTCGAGTCTTGAATAGAATGTAGTGTGCTTGCGGCTGGGGCAAGGCTTTCTTCTCGCAACTTAACACGGCTGTAGCGCTCGCTGCTCGGGCACGCTGGCTATATTGCTTGTGTTGAGTACGAGTCTTTGAACCAATATCGGGCATTGGGCTCGTGGTTCAACGAGACTTTGGACCAACATCGGGCGTTGGTCTCATGGTGGAGACGAGACTTTATGCTTGCCAAGGTGCAAGTCTTTGTACTCGCGTGCAAGGCGAGATTTTATGCTTGCGATAGGAGCAAGACTTATTTGCTCACGTGCAAGGTGAGGCTTTAGGTGCTTGCGATGTGATGCAAGGATAAATAATGAAGGGTATAAGCAATCCTCATCTCCAACTCGATCGTGTCGCTATCCACGAACCTCGATCATATTGCTATCCACGAACCTCGAACTCGATCATGTTGCTGCTCCAAGTGCACATAAAAGTTTCTCCAACACAGGAATTTTTGTTTCCATGTTGTAGGTAAATCAAAGAGGATTCCAACGAGCCAAAAATTACTCAATTCGGACTTAAAATGAAGAAGTTAATGGAGAAAGATGATTTGAACGAAACGTGCATGTTGTTGCATACGTGGCAGTATTGACCGTGCACAGTTTGCTGACATGGCAGATAAGAATTGACATGGCATTGATGAGTGGACTAGAATGCTGACGTGGCACTTGCTGACCGACCTAAGTTGTTGACATGGCGAACAAGTTGTGAACAATGCTGACGTGGACGGATGATGTGGCATTTTCGCTGTAGTGGCGAGTTGACTGTGATGCTGATGTGGCGAGTCCAATCAACTGGTTGGACCAAATCGGTCTGGTTCTTGTTGAACTGTTACTGACCTGGTTCGGTCTGAACCGAACTGCGGTGAACCTGAAGCTGGACTGTGGCTGGACAGATCTTATGGTCCAGATTCGATAGATCTGACGGATTAGATCCTCTGGATGAAGAGGCGTACCTGAAGATGGATTTATGTGGCTGTACAGGACAGATGACTTTGTAACGCTTTCTGTCACACCTATATCTGTTACAGTATCTCTGATTCGCAACTCTTCTGCAACTGTTTTCGCAACAGTTTATGTAACTGTTTCGCAACACTTTCTTCAAGTTTGCAACAGTTTCGCTGTAAACCCTAATATATATATTTTTTTCTTTTTCGTGCTGCTGATTTTTGCATGGAATTTCGTGCAGATTTCTTCTGCACCTCTCCCAATGATAAAACATGATTCTTTCACTCGAATCCCCTTAGTCGGCGTAAATGTTTGTACCCAAAATAAATTCTAGGCACAAAACACGATTGATTTGATGATGATTATTGAAAATTAGGGTTATGAATCGATAGAAAATAAATAAGAGACAAGGATTTAACGTGGTTCGGCAAGTGCTGCCTACATCCACGGGGGAACAGAGAAATTCTTTATTGATTGTAGTATACAAGAGTTTTCTCCGGGTTAGCTAACCTAAAATTCCATATTTCTTAGGGTTTAGGATACATGTATTTATAGAGTTTATGTAACCCTAATTTTGATGTAAACTTCATGTGCAAGCAACTTGGGCAACAATCCTTCTGGAAACTTCTAGAATATTCCGTCATGGACTGGCTATACGGGCTTGATTACGGGATCACCGTGTATAAGTGCACGGTACAAATATCGCCCCCTCTTAACCTCCAACTTGTTGGTGGTTAAGAAAATTGTTTATCCTTTTGCGTCGAACGTTGATGATGAAACTCGCCCCCAAGCGTGAGTAGAGATATTGCGAAGACGCCCCCAACTGTAATTACCTGCAAAAAAAAAAATAAAAATAAAAATGAAAAGTAAAAAAAAATTAAAAAAATAATAATATTGCTCAAGTGCTAGGCGAGACTTTTTGCCACGTGGTGGACTTGTGATGCTCGAGAGCCAGTCGAGTCTTGAATAGAATGTAGTGTGCTTGCGGCTGGGGCAAGGCTTTCTGCTCGCAACTTAACACGGCTGTAGCGCTCGCTGCTCGGGCGCGCTGGCTATATTGCTTGTGTTGAGTATGAGTCTTTGAACCAATATCGGGCATTGGGCTCGTGGTTCAACGAGACTTTGGACCAACATCGGGCGTTGGTCTCATGGTGGAGACGAGACTTTATGCTTGCCAAGGTGCAAGTCTTTGTACTCGCGTGCAAGGCGAGATTTTATGGTTGCGATAAGAGCAAGACTTATGTGCTCACGTGAAAGGTGAGGCTTTAGGTGCTTGCGATGTGATGCAAGGCTAAATAATGAAGGGTATAAGCAATCCTCATCTCCAACTCGATCGTGTCGCTATCCACGAACCTCGATCATATTGCTATCCACGAACCTCGAACTCGATCATGTTGCTGCTCCAAGTGCACATAAAAGTTTCTCCAACACAGGAATTTTTGTTTCCATGTTATAGGTAATTCAAAGAGGATTCCAACGAGCCAAAAATCACTCAATTCGTACTTAAAATGAAGAAGTTAATGGAGAAAGATGATTTGAACGAAACGTGCATGTTGTTGCATACGTGGCAGTATTGACCGTGCACAGTTTGCTGACATGGCAGATAAGAATTGACGTGGCATTGATGAGTGGACTAGAATGCTGACGTGGCACTTGCTGACCGACCTAAGTTGTTGACATGGCGAACAAGTTGTGAACAATGCTGACGTGGACGGATGATGTGGCACTTTCGCTGTAGTGGCGAGTTGACTGTGATGCTGATGTGGCGAGTCCAATCAACTGGTTGGACCAAATCGGTCTGGTTCTTGTTGAACTGTTACTGATCTGTTTCGGTCTGAACCGAACTGCGGTGAACCTGAAGCTGGACTGTGGCTGGACAGATCTTATGGTCCAGATTCGATAGATCTGACGGATTAGATCCTCTGGATGAAGAGGCGTACCTGAAGATGGATTTATGTGGCTGTACAGGACAGATGACTTTGTAACGCTTTCTGTCACACCTATATCTGTTACAGTATCTCTGATTCGCAACTCTTCTGCAACTGTTTTCGCAACAGTTTATGTAACTGTTTCGCAACACTTTCTTCAAGTTTGCAACAGTTTCGCTGTAAACCCTAATATATATATTTTTTTCTTTTTCGTGCTGCTGATTTTTGCATGGAATTTCGTGCAGATTTCTTCTGCACCTCTCCCAATGATAAAACATGATTCTTTCACTCGAATCCCCTTAGTCGGCGTAAATGTTTGTACCCAAAATAAATTCTAGGCACAAAACACGATTGATTTGATGATGATTATTGAAAATTAGGGTTATGAATCGATAGAAAATAAATAAGAGACAAGGATTTAACGTGGTTCGGCAAGTGCTGCCTACATCCACGGGGGAACAGAGAAATTCTTTATTGATTGTAGTATACAAGAGTTTTCTCCGGGTTAGCTAACCTAAAATTCCATATTTCTTAGGGTTTAGGATACATGTATTTATAGAGTTTATGTAACCCTAATTTTGATGTAAACTTCATGTGCAAGCAACTTGGGCAACAATCCTTCTGGAAACTTCTAGAATCTTCCGTCATGGGCTGGCTATACGGGCTTGATTACGGGATCACCGTGTATAAAATGCACGGTACAAACATCGCCCACTCTTAACCTCCAACTTGTTGGTGGTTAAGAAAATTGTTTATCCTTTTGCGTCGAACGTTGATGATGAAACTCGTCCCCAAGCGTGAGTAGAGATATTGCGAAGACGCCCCCAACTGTAATTACCTGCAAAAAATAAAAATAAAAAGTAAAAAAAATTAAAAAAATAATAATATTGCTCACGTGCTAGGCGAGACTTTTTGCCACGTGGTGGACTTGTGATGCTCGAGAGCCAGTCGAGTCTTGAATAGAATGTAGTGTGCTTGCGGCTGGGGCAAGGCTTTCTGCTCGCAACTTAACACGGCTGTAGCGCTCGCTGCTCGGGCACGCTGGCTGTATTGCTTGTGTTGAGTACGAGTCTTTGAACCAATATCGGGCATTGGGCTCGTGGTTAAACGAGACTTTGGACCAACATCGGGCGTTGGGCTCGTGGTGGAGACGATACTTTATGCTTGCCAAGGTGCAAGTCTTTGTACTCGCGTGCAAGGCGAGATTTTATGCTTGCGATAAGAGCAAGACTTATTTGCTCACGTGCAAGGTGAGGATTTAGGTGCTTGCGATGTGATGCAAGGCCAAATAATGAAGGGTATAAGCAATCCTCATCTCCAACTCGATCGTGTCGCTATCCACGAACCTCGATCATATTGCTATCCACGAACATCGAAATCGATCATGTTGCTGCTCCAAGTGCACATAAAAGTTTCTCCGACACAGGAATTTTTGTTTCCATGTTATAGGTAATTCAAAGAGGATTCCAACGAGCCAAAAATCACTCAATTCGGACTTAAAATGAAGAAGTTAATGGAGAAAGATGATTTGAACGAAACGTGCATGTTGTTGCATACGTGGCAGTATTGACCGTGCACAGTTTGCTGACATGGCAGATAAGAATTGACGTGGCATTGATGAGTGGACTAGAATGCTGACGTGGCACTTGCTGACCAACCTAAGTTGTTGACATGGCAAACAAGTTGTGAACAATGCTGACGTGGACGGATGATGTGGCATTTTCGCTGTAGTGGCGAGTTGACTGTGATGCTGATGTGGCGAGTCCAATCAACTGGTTGGACCAAATCGGTCTGGTTCTTGTTGAACTGTTACTGATCTGTTTCGGTCTGAACCGAACTGCGGTGAACCTGAAGCTGGACTGTGGCTGGACAGATCTTATGGTCCAGATTCGATAGATCTGACGGATTAGATCCTCTGGATGAAGAGGCGTACCTGAAGATGGATTTATGTGGCTGTACAGGACAGATGACTTTGTAACGCTTTCTGCCACACCTATATCTGTTACAGTATCTCTGATTCGCAACTCTTCTGCAACTGTTTTCGCAACAGTTTATGTAACTGTTTCGCAACGCTTTCTTCAAGTTTGCAACAGTTTCGCTGTAAACCCTAATATATATATTTTTTCTTTTTTGTGCTGCTGATTTTTGCATGGAATTTCGTGCAGATTTCTTCTGCACCTCTCCCAATGATAAAACATGATTCTTTCACTCGAATCCCCTTAGTCGGCGTCAATGTTTGTACCCAAAATAAATTCTAGGCACAAAACACGATTGATTTGATGATTATTATTGAAAATTAGGGTTATGAATCGATAGAAAATAAATAAGAGACAAGGATTTAACGTGGTTCGGCAAGTGTTGCCTACATCCACGGGGGAACAGAGAAATTCTTTATTGATTGTAGTATACAAGAGTTTTCTCCTGGTTAGCTAACCTAAAATTCCATATTTCTTAGGGTTTAGGATACATGTATTTATAGAGTTTATGTAACCCTAATTTTGATGTAAACTTCATGTGCAAGCAACTTGGGCAACAATCCTTCTGGAAACTTCTAGAATCTTCCGTCATGGGCTGGCTATACGGGCTTGATTACGGGATCACCGTGTATAAAATGCACGGTACAAACATCGCCCCCTCTTAACCTCCAACTTGTTGGTGGTTAAGAAAATTGTTTATCCTTTTGCGTCGAACGTTGATGATGAAACTCGCCCCCAAGCGTGAGTAGAGATATTGCGAAGACGCCCCCAACTGTAATTACCTGCAAAAAAAAAATAAAAAAAAAAAATGAAAAGTAAAAAAAAATTAAAAAAATAATAATATTGCTCACGTGCTAGGCGAGACTTTTTGCCACGTGGTGGACTTGTGATGCTCGAGAGCCAGTCGAGTCTTGAATAGAATGTAGTGTGCTTGCGGCTGGGGCAAGGCTTTCTGCTCGCAACTTAACACGGCTGTAGCGCTCGCTGCTCGGGCACGCTGGCTATATTGCTTGTGTTGAGTACGAGTCTTTGAACCAATATCGGGCATTGGGCTCGTGGTTCAACGAGACTTTGGACCAACATCGGGCGTTGGGCTCATGGTGGAGACGAGACTTTATGCTTGCCAAGGTCCAAGTCTTTGTACTCGCGTGCAAGGCGAGATTTTATGCTTGCGATAAGAGCAAGACTTATGTGCTCACGTGAAAGGTGAGGCTTTAGGTGCTTGCGATGTGATGCAAGGCTAAATAATGAAGGGTATAAGCAATCCTCATCTCCAACTCGATCGTGTCGCTATCCACGAACCTCGATCATATTGCTATCCACGAACCTCGAACTCGATCATGTTGCTGCTCCAAGTGCACATAAAAGTTTCTCCAACACAGGAATTTTTGTTTCCATGTTATAGGTAATTCAAAGAGGATTCCAACGAGCCAAAAATCACTCAATTCGTACTTAAAATGAAGAAGTTAATGGAGAAAGATGATTTGAACGAAACGTGCATGTTGTTGCATACGTGGCAGTATTGACCGTGCACAGTTTGCTGACATGGCAGATAAGAATTGACGTGGCATTGATGAGTGGACTAGAATGCTGACGTGGCACTTGCTGACCGACCTAAGTTGTTGACATGGCGAACAAGTTGTGAACAATGCTGACGTGGACGGATGATGTGGCACTTTCGCTGTAGTGGCGAGTTGACTGTGATGCTGATGTGGCGAGTCCAATCAACTGGTTGGACCAAATCGGTCTGGTTCTTGTTGAACTGTTACTGATCTGTTTCGGTCTGAACCGAACTGCGGTGAACCTGAAGCTGGACTGTGGCTGGACAGATCTTATGGTCCAGATTCGATAGATCTGACGGATTAGATCCTCTGGATGAAGAGGCGTACCTGAAGATGGATTTATGTGGCTGTACAGGACAGATGACTTTGTAACGCTTTCTGTCACACCTATATCTGTTACAGTATCTCTGATTCGCAACTCTTCTGCAACTGTTTTCGCAACAGTTTATGTAACTGTTTCGCAACACTTTCTTCAAGTTTGCAACAGTTTCGCTGTAAACCCTAATATATATATTTTTTTCTTTTTCGTGCTGCTGATTTTTGCATGGAATTTCGTGCAGATTTCTTCTGCACCTCTCCCAATGATAAAACATGATTCTTTCACTCGAATCCCCTTAGTCGGCGTAAATGTTTGTACCCAAAATAAATTCTAGGCACAAAACACGATTGATTTGATGATGATTATTGAAAATTAGGGTTATGAATCGATAGAAAATAAATAAGAGACAAGGATTTAACGTGGTTCGGCAAGTGCTGCCTACATCCACGGGGGAACAGAGAAATTCTTTATTGATTGTAGTATACAAGAGTTTTCTCCGGGTTAGCTAACCTAAAATTCCATATTTCTTAGGGTTTAGGATACATGTATTTATAGAGTTTATGTAACCCTAATTTTGATGTAAACTTCATGTGCAAGCAACTTGGGCAACAATCCTTCTGGAAACTTCTAGAATCTTCCGTCATGGGCTGGCTATACGGGCTTGATTACGGGATCACCGTGTATAAAATGCACGGTACAAACATCGCCCCCTCTTAACCTCCAACTTGTTGGTGGTTAAGAAAATTGTTTATCCTTTTGCGTCGAACGTTGATGATGAAACTCGCCCCCAAGCGTGAGTAGAGATATTGCGAAGACGCCCCCAACTGTAATTACCTGCAAAAAAAAAATAAAAATAAAAAATGAAAAGTAAAAAAAAATAAAAAAAATAATAATATTGCTCACATGCTAGGCGAGACTTTTTGCCACGTGGTGGACTTGTGATGCTCGAGAGCCAGTCGAGTCTTGAATAGAATGTAGTGTGCTTGCGGCTGGGGCAAGGCTTTCTGCTCGCAACTTAACACGGCTGTAGCGCTCGCTGCTCGGGCACGCTGGCTATATTGCTTGTGTTGAGTACGAGTCTTTGAACCAATATCGTGCATTGGGCTCGTGGTTCAACGAGACTTTGGACCAACATCGGGCGTTGGGCTCATGGTGGAGACGAGACTTTATGCTTGCCAAGGTGCAAGTCTTTGTACTCGCGTGCAAGGCGAGATTTTATGCTTGCGATAAGAGCAAGACTTATGTGCTCACGTGCAAGGTGAGGCTTTAGGTGCTTGCGATGTGATGCAAGGCTAAATAATGAAGGGTATAAGCAATCCTCATCTCCAACTCGATCGTGTCGCTATCCACGAACCTCGATCATATTGCTATCCACGAACCTCGAACTCGATCATGTTGCTGCTCCAAGTGCACATAAAAGTTTCTCCAACACAGGAATTTTTGTTTCCATGTTGTAGGTAAATCAAAGAGGATTCCAACGAGCCAAAAATTACTCAATTCGGACTTAAAATGAAGAAGTTAATGGAGAAAGATGATTTGAACGAAACGTGCATGTTGTTGCATACGTGGCAGTATTGACCGTGCACAGTTTGCTGACATGGCAGATAAGAATTGACATGGCATTGATGAGTGGACTAGAATGCTGACGTGGCACTTGCTGACCGACCTAAGTTGTTGACATGGCGAACAAGTTGTGAACAATGCTGACGTGGACGGATGATGTGGCATTTTCGCTGTAGTGGCGAGTTGACTGTGATGCTGATGTGGCGAGTCCAATCAACTGGTTGGACCAAATCGGTCTGGTTCTTGTTGAACTGTTACTGACCTGGTTCGGTCTGAACCGAACTGCGGTGAACCTGAAGCTGGACTGTGGCTGGACAGATCTTATGGTCCAGATTCGATAGATCTGACGGATTAGATCCTCTGGATGAAGAGGCGTACCTGAAGATGGATTTATGTGGCTGTACAGGACAGATGACTTTGTAACGCTTTCTGTCACACCTATATCTGTTACAGTATCTCTGATTCGCAACTCTTCTGCAACTGTTTTCGCAACAGTTTATGTAACTGTTTCGCAACGCTTTCTTCAAGTTTGCAACAGTTTCGCTGTAAACCCTAATATATATATTTTTTCTTTTTTGTGCTGCTGATTTTTGCATGGAATTTCGTGCAGATTTCTTCTGCACCTCTCCCAATGATAAAACATGATTCTTTCACTCGAATCCCCTTAGTCGGCGTCAATGTTTGTACCCAAAATAAATTCTAGGCACAAAACACGATTGATTTGATGATGATTATTGAAAATTAGGGTTATGAATCGATAGAAAATAAATAAGAGACAAGGATTTAACGTGGTTCGGCAAGTGTTGCCTACATCCACGGGGGAACAGAGAAATTCTTTATTGATTGTAGTATACAAGAGTTTTCTCCGGGTTAGCTAACCTAAAATTCCATATTTCTTAGGGTTTAGGATACATGTATTTATAGAGTTTATGTAACCCTAATTTTCATGTAAACTTCATGTGCAAGCAACTTGGGCAACAATCCTTCTGGAAACTTCTAGAATCTTCCGTCATGGGCTGGCTATACGGGCTTGATTACGGGATCACCGTGTATAAAATGCACGGTACAAACATCGCCCCCTCTTAACCGCCAACTTGTTGGTGGTTAAGAAAATTGTTTATCCTTTTGCGTCGAACGTTGATGATGAAACTCGCCCCCAAGCGTGAGTAGAGATATTGCGAAGACGCCCCAACTGTAATTACCTGCAAAAAAATTAAAAATTAAAAATGAAAAGTAAAAAAAAATTTAAAAAATAATAATATTGCTCACGTGCTAGGCGAGACTTTTTGCCACGTGGTGGACTTGTGATGCTCGAGTGCCAGTCGAGTCTTGAATAGAATGTAGTGTGCTTGCGGCTGGGGCAAGGCTTTCTTCTCGCAACTTAACACGGCTGTAGCGCTCGCTGCTCGGGCACGCTGGCTATATTGCTTGTGTTGAGTACGAGTCTTTGAACCAATATCGGGCATTGGGCTCGTGGTTCAACGAGACTTTGGACCAACATCGGGCGTTGGGCTCATGGTGGAGACGAGACTTTATGCTTGCCAAGGTGCAAGTCTTTGTACTCGCGTGCAAGGCGAGATTTTATGCTTGCGATAGGAGCAAGACTTATTTGCTCACGTGCAAGGTGAGGCTTTAGGTGCTTGCGATGTGATGCAAGGATAAATAATGAATGGTATAAGCAATCCTCATCTCCAACTCGATCGTGTCGCTATCCACGAACCTCGATCATATTGCTATCCACGAACCTCGAACTCGATCATGTTGCTGCTCCAAGTGCACATAAAAGTTTCTCCAACACAGGAATTTTTGTTTCCATGTTGTAGGTAAATCAAAGAGGATTCCAACGAGCCAAAAATTACTCAATTCGGACTTAAAATGAAGAAGTTAATGGAGAAAGATGATTTGAACGAAACGTGCATGTTGTTGCATACGTGGCAGTATTGACCGTGCACAGTTTGCTGACATGGCAGATAAGAATTGACATGGCATTGATGAGTGGACTAGAATGCTGACGTGGCACTTGCTGACCGACCTAAGTTGTTGACATGGCGAACAAGTTGTGAACAATGCTGACGTGGACGGATGATGTGGCATTTTCGCTGTAGTGGCGAGTTGACTGTGATGCTGATGTGGCGAGTCCAATCAACTGGTTGGACCAAATCGGTCTGGTTCTTGTTGAACTGTTACTGACCTGGTTCGGTCTGAACCGAACTGCGGTGAACCTGAAGCTGGACTGTGGCTGGACAGATCTTATGGTCCAGATTCGATAGATCTGACGGATTAGATCCTCTGGATGAAGAGGCGTACCTGAAGATGGATTTATGTGGCTGTACAGGACAGATGACTTTGTAACGCTTTCTGTCACACCTATATCTATTACAGTATCTCTGATTCGCAACTCTTCTGCAACTGTTTTCGCAACAGTTTATGTAACTGTTTCGCAACGCTTTCTTCAAGTTTGCAACAGTTTCGCTGTAAACCCTAATATATATATTTTTTCTTTTTTGTGCTGCTGATTTTTGCATGGAATTTCGTGCAGATTTCTTCTGCACCTCTCCCAATGATAAAACATGATTCTTTCACTCGAATCCCCTTAGTCGGCGTCAATGTTTGTACCCAAAATAAATTCTAGGCACAAAACACGATTGATTTGATGATGATTATTGAAAATTAGGGTTATGAATCGATAGAAAATAAATAAGAGACAAGGATTTAACGTGGTTCGGCAAGTGTTGCCTACATCCACGGGGGAACAGAGAAATTCTTTATTGATTGTAGTATACAAGAGTTTTCTCCGGGTTAGCTAACCTAAAATTCCATATTTCTTAGGGTTTAGGATACATGTATTTATAGAGTTTATGTAACCCTAATTTTCATGTAAACTTCATGTGCAAGCAACTTGGGCAACAATCCTTCTGGAAACTTCTAGAATCTTCCGTCATGGGCTGGCTATACGGGCTTGATTACGGGATCACCGTGTATAAAATGCACGGTACAAACATCGCCCCCTCTTAACCGCCAACTTGTTGGTGGTTAAGAAAATTGTTTATCCTTTTGCGTCGAACGTTGATGATGAAACTCGCCCCCAAGCGTGAGTAGAGATATTGCGAAGACGCCCCAACTGTAATTACCTGCAAAAAAATTAAAAATTAAAAATGAAAAGTAAAAAAAAATTTAAAAAATAATAATATTGCTCACGTGCTAGGCGAGACTTTTTGCCACGTGGTGTACTTGTGATGCTCGAGTGCCAGTCGAGTCTTGAATAGAATGTAGTGTGCTTGCGGCTGGGGCAAGGCTTTCTTCTCGCAACTTAACACGGCTGTAGCGCTCGCTGCTCGGGCACGCTGGCTATATTGCTTGTGTTGAGTACGAGTCTTTGAACCAATATCGGGCATTGGGCTCGTGGTTCAACGAGACTTTGGACCAACATCGGGCGTTGGGCTCATGGTGGAGACGAGACTTTATGCTTGCCAAGGTGCAAGTCTTTGTACTCGCGTGCAAGGCGAGATTTTATGCTTGCGATAGGAGCAAGACTTATTTGCTCACGTGCAAGGTGAGGCTTTAGGTGCTTGCGATGTGATGCAAGGATAAATAATGAAGGGTATAAGCAATCCTCATCTCCAACTCGATCGTGTCGCTATCCACGAACCTCGATCATATTGCTATCCACGAACCTCGAACTCGATCATGTTGCTGCTCCAAGTGCACATAAAAGTTTCTCCAACACAGGAATTTTTGTTTCCATGTTGTAGGTAAATCAAAGAGGATTCCAACGAGCCAAAAATTACTTAATTCGGACTTAAAATGAAGAAGTTAATGGAGAAAGATGATTTGAACGAAACGTGCATGTTGTTGCATACGTGGCAGTATTGACCGTGCACAGTTTGCTGACATGGCAGATAAGAATTGACATGGCATTGATGAGTGGACTAGAATGCTGACGTGGCACTTGCTGACCGACCTAAGTTGTTGACATGGCGAACAAGTTGTGAACAATGCTGACGTGGACGGATGATGTGGCATTTTCGCTGTAGTGGCGAGTTGACTGTGATGCTGATGTGGCGAGTCCAATCAACTGGTTGGACCAATTCGGTCTGGTTCTTGTTGAACTGTTACTGACCTGGTTCGGTCTGAACCGAACTGCGGTGAACCTGAAGCTGGACTGTGGCTGGACAGATCTTATGGTCCAGATTCGATAGATCTGACGGATTAGATCCTCTGGATGAAGAGGCGTACCTGAAGATGGATTTATGTGGCTGTACAGGACAGATGACTTTGTAACGCTTTCTGTCACACCTATATCTGTTACAGTATCTCTGATTCGCAACTCTTCTGCAACTGTTTTCGCAACAGTTTATGTAACTGTTTCGCAACGCTTTCTTCAAGTTTGCAACAGTTTCGCTGTAAACCCTAATATATATATTTTTTCTTTTTTGTGCTGCTGATTTTTGCATGGAATTTCGTGCAGATTTCTTCTGCACCTCTCCCAATGATAAAACATGATTCTTTCACTCGAATCCCCTTAGTCGGCGTCAATGTTTGTACCCAAAATAAATTCTAGGCACAAAACACGATTGATTTGATGATGATTATTGAAAATTAGGGTTATGAATCGATAGAAAATAAATAAGAGACAAGGATTTAACGTGGTTCGGCAAGTGCTGCCTACATCCACGGGGGAACAGAGAAATTCTTTATTGATTGTAGTATACAAGAGTTTTCTCCGGGTTAGCTAACCTAAAATTCCATATTTCTTAGGGTTTAGGATACATGTATTTATAGAGTTTATGTAACCCTAGTTTTGATGTAAACTTCATGTGCAAGCAACTTGGGCAACAATCCTTCTGGAAACTTCTAGAATCTTCCGTCATGGGCTGGCTATACGGGCTTGATTACGGGATCACCGTGTATAAAATGCACGGTACAAACATCGTCCCCTCTTAACCTCCAACTTGTTGGTTGTTAAGAAAATTGTTTATCCTTTTGCGTCGAACGTTGATGATGAAACTCGCCCCCAAGCGTGAGTAGAGATATTGCGAAGACGCCCCCAACTGTAATTACCTGCAAAAAAAAATAAAAATAAAAATGAAAAGTAAAAAAAAATTAAAAAAATAATAATATTGCTCACGTGCTAGGCGAGACTTTTTGTCACGTGGTGGACTTGTGATGCTCGAGAGCCAGTCGAGTCTTGAATAGAATGTAGTGTGCTTGCGGCTGGGGCAAGGCTTTCTGCTCGCAACTTAACACGGCTGTAGCGCTCGCTGCTCGGGCACGCTGGCTATATTGCTTGTGTTGAGTACGAGTCTTTGAACCAATATCGGGCATTGGGCTCGTGGTTCAACGAGACTTTGGACCAACATTGGGCGTTGGGCTCATGGTGAAGACGAGACTTTATGCTTGCCAAGGTGCAAGTCTTTGTACTCGCGTGCAAGGCGAGATTTTATGCTTGCGATAAGAGCAAGACTTATGTGCTCACGTGAAAGGTGAGGCTTTAGGTGCTTGCGATGTGATTCAAGGCTAAATAATGAAGGGTATAAGCAATCCTCATCTCCAACTCGATCGTGTTGCTATCCACGAACCTCGATCATATTGCTATCCACGAACCTCGAACTCGATCATGTTGCTGCTCCAAGTGCACATAAAAGTTTCTCCAACACAGGAATTTTTGTTTCCATGTTGTAGGTAATTCAAAGAGGATTCCAACGAGCCAAAAATTACTCAATTCGGACTTAAAATGAAGAAGTTAATGGAGAAAGATGATTTAAACGAAACGTGCATGTTGTTGCATACGTGGCAGTATTGACCGTGCACAGTTTGCTGACATGGAAGATAAGAATTGACGTGGCATTGATGAGTGGACTAGAATGCTGACGTGGCACTTGCTGACCGACCTAAGTTGTTGACATGGCAAACAAGTTGTGAACAATGCTGACGTGGACGGATGATGTGGCATTTTCGCTGTAGTGGCGAGTTGACTGTGATGCTGATGTGGCGAGTCCAATCAACTGGTTGGACCAAATCGGTCTGGTTCTTGTTGAACTGTTACTGATCTGTTTCGGTCTGAACCGAACTGCGGTGAACCTGAAGCTGGACTGTGGCTGGACAGATCTTATGGTCCAGATTCGATAGATCTGACGGATTAGATCCTCTGGATGAAGAGGCGTACCTGAAGATGGATTTATGTGGATGTATAGGACAGATGACTTTGTAACGCTTTCCGCCACACCTATATCTGTTACAGTATCTCTGATTCGCAACTCTTCTGCAACTGTTTTCGCAACAGTTTATGTAACTGTTTCGCAACACTTTCTTCAAGTTTGCAACAGTTTCGCTGTAAACCCTAATATATATATTTTTTTCTTTTTTGTGCTGCTGATTTTTGCATGGAATTTCGTGCAGATTTCTTCTGCACCTCTCCCAATGATAAAACATGATTCTTTCACTCGAATCCCCTTAGTCGGCGTCAATGTTTGTACCCAAAATAAATTCTAGGCACAAAACACGATTGATTTGATGATGATTATTGAAAATTAGGGTTATGAATCGATAGAAAATAAATAAGAGACAAGGATTTAACGTGGTTCGGCAAGTGTTGCCTACATCCACGGGGGAACAGAGAAATTCTTTATTGATTGTAGTATACAAGAGTTTTCTCCGGGTTAGCTAACCTAAAATTCCATATTTCTTAGGGTTTAGGATACATGTATTTATAGAGTTTATGTAACCCTAATTTTGATGTAAACTTCATGTGCAAGCAACTTGGGCAACAATCCTTCTGGAAACTTCTAGAATCTTCCGTCATGGGCTGGATATACGGGCTTGATTACGGGATCACCGTGTATAAAATGCACGGTACAAACATCGCCCCCTCTTAACCTCCAACTTGTTGGTGGTTAATAAAATTTTTTATCCTTTTGCGTCGAACGTTGATGATGAAACTCGCCCCCAAGCGTGAGTAGAGATATTGCGAAGACGCCCCAACTGTAATTACCTGCAAAAAAATTAAAAATTAAAAATGAAAAGTAAAAAAAAATTAAAAAAATAATAATATTGCTCACGTGCTAGGCGAGACTTTTTGCCACGTGGTGGACTTGTGATGCTCGAGTGCCAGTCGAGTCTTGAATAGAATGTAGTGTGCTTGCGGCTGGGGCAAGGCTTTCTTCTCGCAACTTAACACGGCTGTAGCGCTCGCTGCTCGGGCACGCTGGCTATATTGCTTGTGTTGAGTACGAGTCTTTGAACCAATATCGGGCATTGGGCTCGTGGTTCAACGAGACTTTGGACCAACATCGGGCGTTGGGCTCATGGTGGAGACGAGACTTTATGCTTTCCAAGGTGCAAGTCTTTGTACTCGCGTGCAAGGCGAGATTTTATGCTTGCGATAGGAGCAAGACTTATTTGCTCACGTGCAAGGTGAGGCTTTAGGTGCTTGCGATGTGATGCAAGGATAAATAATGAAGGGTATAAGCAATCCTCATCTCCAACTCGATCGTGTCGCTATCCACGAACCTCGATCATATTGCTATCCACGAACCTCGAACTCGATCATGTTGCTGCTCCAAGTGCACATAAAAGTTTCTCCAACACAGGAATTTTTGTTTCCATGTTGTAGGTAATTCAAAGAGGATTCCAACGAGCCAAAAATCACTCAATTCGGACTTAAAATGAAGAAGTTAATGGAGAAAGATGATTTGAACGAAACGTGCATGTTGTTGCATACGTGGCAGTATTGACCGTGCACAGTTTGCTGACATGGCAGATAAGAATTGACGTGGCATTGATGAGTGGACTAGAATGCTGACGTGGCACTTGCTGACCGACCTAAGTTGTTGACATGGCGAACAAGTTGTGAACAATGCTGACGTGGACGGATGATGTGGCACTTTCGCTGTAGTGGCGAGTTGACTGTGATGCTGATGTGGCGAGTCCAATCAACTGGTTGGACCAAATCGGTCTGGTTCTTGTTGAACTGTTACTGATCTGTTTCGGTCTGAACCGAACTGCGGTGAACCTGAAGCTGGACTGTGGCTGGACAGATCTTATGGTCCAGATTCGATAGATCTGACGGATTAGATCCTCTGGATGAAGAGGCGTACCTGAAGATGGATTTATGTGGCTGTACAGGACAGATGACTTTGTAACGCTTTCTGTCACACCTATATCTGTTACAGTATCTCTGATTCGCAACTCTTCTGCAACTGTTTTCGCAACAGTTTATGTAACTGTTTCGCAACACTTTCTTCAAGTTTGCAACAGTTTCGCTGTAAACCCTAATATATATATTTTTTTCTTTTTCGTGCTGCTGATTTTTGCATGGAATTTCGTGCAGATTTCTTCTGCACCTCTCCCAATGATAAAACATGATTCTTTCACTCGAATCCCCTTAGTCGGCGTAAATGTTTGTACCCAAAATAAATTCTAGGCACAAAACACGATTGATTTGATGATGATTATTGAAAATTAGGGTTATGAATCGATAGAAAATAAATAAGAGACAAGGATTTAACGTGGTTCGGCAAGTGCTGCCTACATCCACGGGGGAACAGAGAAATTCTTTATTGATTGTAGTATACAAGAGTTTTCTCCGGGTTAGCTAACCTAAAATTCCATATTTCTTAGGGTTTAGGATACATGTATTTATAGAGTTTATGTAACCCTAATTTTGATGTAAACTTCATGTGCAAGCAACTTGGGCAACAATCCTTCTGGAAACTTCTAGAATCTTCCGTCATGGGCTGGCTATACGGGCTTGATTACGGGATCACCGTGTATAAAATGCACGGTACAAACATCGCCCACTCTTAACCTCCAACTTGTTGGTGGTTAAGAAAATTGTTTATCCTTTTGCGTCGAACGTTGATGATGAAACTCGTCCCCAAGCGTGAGTAGAGATATTGCGAAGACGCCCCCAACTGTAATTACCTGCAAAAAATAAAAATAAAAAGTAAAAAAAATTAAAAAAATAATAATATTGCTCACGTGCTAGGCGAGACTTTTTGCCACGTGGTGGACTTGTGATGCTCGAGAGCCAGTCGAGTCTTGAATAGAATGTAGTGTGCTTGCGGCTGGGGCAAGGCTTTCTGCTCGCAACTTAACACGGCTGTAGCGCTCGCTGCTCGGGCACGCTGGCTGTATTGCTTGTGTTGAGTACGAGTCTTTGAACCAATATCGGGCATTGGGCTCGTGGTTAAACGAGACTTTGGACCAACATCGGGCGTTGGGCTCGTGGTGGAGACGATACTTTATGCTTGCCAAGGTGCAAGTCTTTGTACTCGCGTGCAAGGCGAGATTTTATGCTTGCGATAAGAGCAAGACTTATTTGCTCACGTGCAAGGTGAGGATTTAGGTGCTTGCGATGTGATGCAAGGCCAAATAATGAAGGGTATAAGCAATCCTCATCTCCAACTCGATCGTGTCGCTATCCACGAACCTCGATCATATTGCTATCCACGAACATCGAAATCGATCATGTTGCTGCTCCAAGTGCACATAAAAGTTTCTCCGACACAGGAATTTTTGTTTCCATGTTATAGGTAATTCAAAGAGGATTCCAACGAGCCAAAAATCACTCAATTCGGACTTAAAATGAAGAAGTTAATGGAGAAAGATGATTTGAACGAAACGTGCATGTTGTTGCATACGTGGCAGTATTGACCGTGCACAGTTTGCTGACATGGCAGATAAGAATTGACGTGGCATTGATGAGTGGACTAGAATGCTGACGTGGCACTTGCTGACCAACCTAAGTTGTTGACATGGCAAACAAGTTGTGAACAATGCTGACGTGGACGGATGATGTGGCATTTTCGCTGTAGTGGCGAGTTGACTGTGATGCTGATGTGGCGAGTCCAATCAACTGGTTGGACCAAATCGGTCTGGTTCTTGTTGAACTGTTACTGATCTGTTTCGGTCTGAACCGAACTGCGGTGAACCTGAAGCTGGACTGTGGCTGGACAGATCTTATGGTCCAGATTCGATAGATCTGACGGATTAGATCCTCTGGATGAAGAGGCGTACCTGAAGATGGATTTATGTGGCTGTACAGGACAGATGACTTTGTAACGCTTTCTGCCACACCTATATCTGTTACAGTATCTCTGATTCGCAACTCTTCTGCAACTTTTTTCGCAACAGTTTATGTAACTGTTTCGCAACGCTTTCTTCAAGTTTGCAACAGTTTCGCTGTAAACCCTAATATATATATTTTTTCTTTTTTGTGCTGCTGATTTTTGCATGGAATTTCGTGCAGATTTCTTCTGCACCTCTCCCAATGATAAAACATGATTCTTTCACTCGAATCCCCTTAGTCGGCGTCAATGTTTGTACCCAAAATAAATTCTAGGCACAAAACACGATTGATTTGATGATGATTATTGAAAATTAGGGTTATGAATCGATAGAAAATAAATAAGAGACAAGGATTTAACGTGGTTCGGCAAGTGTTGCCTACATCCACGGGGGAACAGATAAATTCTTTATTGATTGTAGTATACAAGAGTTTTCTCCGGGTTAGCTAACCTAAAATTCCATATTTCTTAGGGTTTAGGATACATGTATTTATAGAGTTTATGTAACCCTAATTTTGATGTAAACTTCATGTGCAAGCAACTTGGGCAACAATCCTTCTGGAAACTTCTAGATTCCGTCATGGGCTGGCTATACGGGCTTGATTACGGGATCACCGTGTATAAAATGCACGGTACAAACATCTCCCCCTCTTAACCTCCAACTTGTTGGTGGTTAAGAAAATTGTTTATCCTTTTGCGTCGAACGTTGATGATGAAACTCGCCCCCAAGCGTGAGTAGAGATATTGCGAAGACGCCCCCAACTGTAATTACCTGCAAAAAAAAAATAAAAATGAAAAGTAAAAAAAATTAAAAAAATAATAATATTGCTCACGTGCTAGGCGAGACTTTTTGCCACGTGGTGGACTTGTGATGCTCGAGAGCCAGTCGAGTCTTGAATAGAATGTAGTGTGATTGCCGCTGGGGCAAGGCTTTCTTCTCGCAACTTAACATGGCTGTAGCGCTCGCTGCTCGGGCACGCTGGCTGTATTGCTTGTGTTGAGTACGAGTCTTTGAACCAATATCGGGTATTGGGCTCGTGGTTCAACGAGAATTTGGACCAACATCGGGAGTTGGGCTCGTGGTGGAGACGAGACTTTATGCTTGCCAAGGTGCAAGTCTTTGTACTCGCGTGCAAGGCGAGATTTTATGCTTGCGATAAGAGCAAGACTTATGTGCTCACGTGCAAGGTGAGGCTTTAGGTGCTTGCGATGTGATGCAAGGCTAAATAATGAAGGGTATAAGCAATCCTCATCTCCAACTCGATCGTGTCGCTATCCACGAACCTCGATCATATTGCTATCCACGAACCTCGAACTCGATCATGTTGCTGCTCCAAGTGCACATAAAAGTTTCTCCAACACAGGAATTTTTGTTTCCATGTTGTAGGTAATTCAAAGAGGATTCCAACGAGCCAAAAATTACTCAATTCGGACTTAAAATGAAGAAGTTAATGGAGAAAGATGATTTGAACGAAACGTGCATGTTGTTGCATACGTGGCAGTATTGACCGTGCACAGTTTGCTGACATGGAAGATAAGAATTGACGTGGCATTGATGAGTGGACTAGAATGCTGACGTGGCACTTGCTGACCGACCTAAGTTGTTGACATGGCAAACAAGTTGTGAACAATGCTGACGTGGACGGATGATGTGGCATTTTCGCTGTAGTGGCGAGTTTACTGTGATGCTGATGTGGCGAGTCCAATCAACTGGTTGGACCAAATCGGTCTGGTTCTTGTTGAACTGTTAATGATCTGTTTCGGTCTGAACCGAACTGCGGTGAACCTGAAGCTGGACTGTGGCTGGACAGATCTTATGGTCCAGATTCGATAGATCTGACGGATTAGATCCTCTGGATGAAGAGGCGTACCTGAAGATGGATTTATGTGGCTGTACAGGACAGATGACTTTGTAACGCTTTCTGCCACACCTATATCTGTTACAGTATCTCTGATTCGCAACTCTTCTGCAACTGTTTTCGCAACAGTTTATGTAACTGTTTCGCAACACTTTCTTCAAGTTTGCAACAGTTTCGCTGTAAACCCTAATATATATATTTTTTTCTTTTTTGTGCTGTTGATATTTGCATGGAATTTCGTGCAGATTTCTTCTGCACCTCTCCCAATGATAAAACATGATTCTTTCACTCGAATCCCCTTAGTCGGCGTCAATGTTTGTACCCAAAATAAATTCTAGGCACAAAACACGATTGATTTGATGATGATTATTGAAAATTAGGGTTATGAATCGATAGAAAATAAATAAGAGACAAGGATTTAACGTGGTTCGGTAAGTGCTGCCTACATCCACGGGGGAACAGAGAAATTCTTTATTGATTGTAGTATACAAGAGTTTTCTCCGGGTTAGCTAACCTAAAATTCCATATTTCTTAGGGTTTAGGATACATGTATTTATAGAGTTTATGTAACCCTAATTTTGATGTAAACTTCATGTGCAAGAAACTTGGGCAACAATCCTTCTGGAAACTTCTAGAATCTTCCGTCATGGGCTGGCTATACGGGCTTGATTACGGGATCACCGTGTATAAAATGCACGGTACAAACATCGCCCCCTCTTAACCTCCAACTTGTTGGTGGTTAAGAAAATTGTTTATCCTTTTGCATCGAACGTTGATGATGAAACTCGCCCCCAAGCGTGAGTAGAGATATTGCGAAGACGCCCCCAACTGTAATTACCTGCAAAAAAAAAATTAAAATAAAAAATGAAAAGTAAAAAAAAATTAAAAAAATAATAATACTGCTCACGTGCTAGGCGAGACTTTTTGCCACGTGGTGGACTTGTGATGCTCGAGAGCCAGTCGAGTCTTGAATAGAATGTAGTGTGCTTGCGGCTGGGGAAAGGCTTTCTGCTCGCAACTTAACACGGCTGTAGCGCTCGCTGCTCGGGCATGCTGGCTATATTGCTTGTGTTGAGTACGAGTCTTTGAACCAATATCGGGCATTGGGCTCGTGGTTCAACGAGACTTTGGACCAACATCGGGCGTTGGGCTCATGGTGAAGACGAGACTTTATGCTTGCCAAGGTGCAAGTCTTTGTACTCGCGTGCAAGGCGAGATTTTATGCTTGCGATAAGAGCAAGACTTATGTGCTCACGTGAAAGGTGAGGCTTTAGGTGCTTGCGATGTGATGCAAGGCTAAATAATGAAGGGTATAAGCAATCCTCATCTCCAACTCGATCGTGTCGCTATCCACGAACCTCGATCATATTGCTATCCACGAACCTCGAACTCGATCATGTTGCTGCTCCAAGTGCACATAAAAGTTTCTCCAACACAGGAATTTTTGTTTCCATGTTATAGGTAATTCAAAGAGGATTCCAACGAGCCAAAAATCACTCAATTCGTACTTAAAATGAAGAAGTTAATGGAGAAAGATGATTTGAACGAAACGTGCATGTTGTTGCATACGTGGCAGTATTGACCGTGCACAGTTTGCTGACATGGCAGATAAGAATTGACGTGGCATTGATGAGTGGACTAGAATGCTGACGTGGCACTTGCTGACCGACCTAAGTTGTTGACATGGCGAACAAGTTGTGAACAATGCTGACGTGGACGGATGATGTGGCACTTTCGCTGTAGTGGCGAGTTGACTGTGATGCTGATGTGGCGAGTCCAATCAACTGGTTGGACCAAATCGGTCTGGTTCTTGTTGAACTGTTACTGATCTGTTTCGGTCTGAACCGAACTGCGGTGAACCTGAAGCTGGACTGTGGCTGGACAGATCTTATGGTCCAGATTCGATAGATCTGACGGATTAGATCCTCTGGATGAAGAGGCGTACCTGAAGATGGATTTATGTGGCTGTACAGGACAGATGACTTTGTAACGCTTTCTGTCACACCTATATCTGTTACAGTATCTCTGATTCGCAACTCTTCTGCAACTGTTTTCGCAACAGTTTATGTAACTGTTTCGCAACACTTTCTTCAAGTTTGCAACAGTTTCGCTGTAAACCCTAATATATATATTTTTTTCTTTTTCGTGCTGCTGATTTTTGCATGGAATTTCGTGCAGATTTCTTCTGCACCTCTCCCAATGATAAAACATGATTCTTTCACTCGAATCCCCTTAGTCGGCGTAAATGTTTGTACCCAAAATAAATTCTAGGCACAAAACACGATTGATTTGATGATGATTATTGAAAATTAGGGTTATGAATCGATAGAAAATAAATAAGAGACAAGGATTTAACGTGGTTCGGCAAGTGCTGCCTACATCCACGGGGGAACAGAGAAATTCTTTATTGATTGTAGTATACAAGAGTTTTCTCCGGGTTAGCTAACCTAAAATTCCATATTTCTTAGGGTTTAGGATACATGTATTTATAGAGTTTATGTAACCCTAATTTTGATGTAAACTTCATGTGCAAGCAACTTGGGCAACAATCCTTCTGGAAACTTCTAGAATCTTCCGTCATGGGCTGGCTATACGGGCTTGATTACGGGATCAACGTGTATAAAATGCACGGTACAAACATCGCCCCCTCTTAACCTCCAACTTGTTGGTGGTTAAGAAAATTGTTTATCCTTTTGCGTCGAACGTTGATGATGAAACTCGCCCCCAAGCGTGAGTAGAGATATTGCGAAGACGCCCCCAACTGTAATTACCTGCAAAAAAAAAATAAAAATAAAAAAATGAAAAGTAAAAAAAAATTAAAAAAATAATAATATTGCTCACGTGCTAGGCGAGACTTTTTGCCACGTGGTGGACTTGTGATGCTCGAGAGCCAGTCGAGTCTTGAATAGAATGTAGTGTGCTTGCGGCTGGGGCAAGGCTTTCTGCTCGCAACTTAACACGGCTGTAGCGCTCGCTGCTCGGGCACGCTGGCTATATTGCTTGTGTTGAGTACGAGTCTTTGAACCAATATCGGGCATTGGGCTCGTGGTTCAACGAGACTTTGGACCAACATCGGGCGTTGGGCTCATGGTGGAGACGAGACTTTATGCTTGCCAAGGTGCAAGTCTTTGTACTCGCGTGCAAGGCGAGATTTTATGCTTGCGATAAGAGCAAGACTTATGTGCTCACGTGAAAGGTGAGGCTTTAGGTGCTTGCGATGTGATGCAAGGCTAAATAATGAAGGGTATAAGCAATCCTCATCTCCAACTCGATCGTGTCGCTATCCACGAACCTCGATCATATTGCTATCCACGAACCTCGAACTCGATCATGTTGCTGCTCCAAGTGCACATAAAAGTTTCTCCAACACAGGAATTTTTGTTTCCATGTTGTAGGTAATTCAAAGAGGATTCCAACGAGCCAAAAATTACTCAATTCGGACTTAAAATGAAGAAGTTAATGGAGAAAGATGATTTGAACGAAACTTGCATGTTGTTGCATACGTGGCAGTATTGACCGTGCACAGTTTACTGACATGGCAGATAAGAATTGACGTGGCATTAATGAGTGGACTAGAATGCTGATGTGGCACTTGCTGACCGACCTAAGTTGTTGACATGGCAAACAAGTTGTGAACAATGCTGACGTGGACGGATGATGTGGCATTTTTGCTGTAGTGGCGAGTTGACTGTGATGCTGATGTGGCGAGTCCAATCAACTGGTTGGACCAAATCGGTCTGGTTCTTGTTGAACTGTTACTGATCTGTTTCGGTCTGAAGCGAACTGCGGTGAACCTGAAGCTGGACTGTGGCTGGACAGATCTTATGGTCCAGATTCGATAGATCTGACGGATTAGATCCTCTGGATGAAGAGGCGTACCTGAAGATGGATTTATGTGGCTGTACAGGATAGATGACTTTGTAACGCTTTCTGCCACACCTATATCTGTTACAGTATCTCTGATTCGCAACTCTTCTGCAACTGTTTTCGCAACAGTTTATGTAACTGTTTCGCAACACTTTCTTCAAGTTTGCAATAGTTTCGCTGTAAACCCTAATATATATATTTTTTTCTTTTTTGTGCTGCTGATTTTTGCATGGAATTTCGTGCAGATTTCTTCTACACCTCTCCCAATGATAAAACATGATTCTTTCACTCGAATCCCCTTAGTCGGCGTCAATGTTTGTACCCAAAATAAATTCTAGGAACAAAACACGATTGATTTGATGATGATTATTGAAAATTAGGGTTATTAATCGATAGAAAATAAATAAGAGACAAGGATTTAACGTGGTTCGGCAAGTGCTGCCTACATCCACGGGGGAACAGAGAAATTCTTTATTGATTGTAGTATACAAGAGTTTTCTCCGGGTTAGCTAACCTAAAATTCCATATTTCTTAGGGTTTAGGATACATGTATTTATAGAGTTTATGTAACCCTAATTTTGATGTAAACTTCATGTGCAAGAAACTTGGGCAACAATCCTTCTGGAAACTTCTAGAATCTTCCGTCATGGGCTGGCTATACGGGCTTGATTACGGGATCACCGTGTATAAAATGAACGGTACAAACATCGCCCCCTCTTAACCTCCAACTTGTTGGTGGTTAAGAAAATTGTTTATCCTTTTGCATCGAACGTTGATGATGAAACTCGCCCCCAAGCGTGAGTAGAGATATTGCGAAGACGCCCCCAACTGTAATTACCTGCAAAAAAAAAATTAAAATAAAAAATGAAAAGTAAAAAAAAATTAAAAAAATAATAATACTGCTCACGTGCTAGGCGAGACTTTTTGCCACGTGGTGGACTTGTGATGCTCGAGAGCCAGTCGAGTCTTGAATAGAATGTAGTGTGCTTGCGGCTGGGGAAAGGCTTTCTGCTCGCAACTTAACACGGCTGTAGCGCTCGCTGCTCGGGCATGCTGGCTATATTGCTTGTGTTGAGTACGAGTCTTTGAACCAATATCGGGCATTGGGCTCGTGGTTCAACGAGACTTTGGACCAACATCGGGCGTTGGGCTCATGGTGAAGACGAGACTTTATGCTTGCCAAAGTGCAAGTCTTTGTACTCGCGTGCAAGGCGAGATTTTATGCTTGCGATAAGAGCAAGACTTATGTGCTCACGTGAAAGGTGAGGCTTTAGGTGCTTGCGATGTGATGCAAGATAAAATAATGAAAGGTATAAGCAATCCTCATCTCCAACTCGATCGTGTTGCTATCCACGAACCTCGATCATATTCCTATCCACGAACCTCGAACTCGATCATGTTGCTGCTCCAAGTGAACATAAAAGTTTCTCCAACACAGGAATTTTTGTTTCCTTGTTGTAGGTAATTCAAAGAGGATTCCAACGAGCCAAAAATTACTCAATTCGGACTTAAAATGAAGAAGTTAATGGAGAAAGATGATTTGAACGAAACTTGCATGTTGTTGCATACGTGGCAGTATTGACCGTGCACAGTTTACTGACATGGCAGATAAGAATTGACGTGGCATTGATGAGTGGACTAGAATGCTGATGTGGCACTTGCTGACCGACCTAAGTTGTTGACATGGCAAACAAGTTGTGAACAATGCTGACGTGGACGGATGATGTGGCATTTTTGCTGTAGTGGCGAGTTGACTGTGATGCTGATGTGGCGAGTCCAATCAACTGGTTGGACCAAATCGGTCTGGTTCTTGTTGAACTGTGACTGATCTGTTTCGGTCTGAAGCGAACTGCGGTGAACCTGAAGCTGGACTGTGGCTGGACAGATCTTATGGTCCAGATTCGATAGATCTGACGGATTAGATCCTCTGGATGAAGAGGCGTACCTGAAGATGGATTTATGTGGCTGTACAGGACAGATGACTTTGTAACGCTTTCTGCCACACCGATATCTGTTACAGTATCTCTGATTCGCAACTCTTCTGCAACTGTTTTCGCAACAGTTTATGTAACTGTTTCGCAACACTTTCTTCAAGTTTGCAACAGTTTCGCTGTAAACCCTAATATATATATTTTTTTCTTTTTTGTGCTGCTGATTTTTGCATGGAATTTCGTGCAGATTTCTTCTGCACCTCTCCCAATGATAAAACATGATTCTTTCACTCGAATCCCCTTAGTCGGCGTCAATGTTTGTACCCAAAATAAATTCTAGGCACAAAACACGATTGATTTGATGATGATTATTTAAAATTAGGGTTATGAATCGATAGAAAATAAATAAGAGACAAGGATTTAACGTGGTTCGGCAAGTGCTGCCTACATCCACGGGGGAACAGAGAAATTCTTTATTGATTGTAGTATACAAGAGTTTTCTCCGGGTTAGCTAACCTAAAATTCCATATTTCTTAGGGTTTAGGATACATGTATTTATAGAGTTTATGTAACCCTATTTTTGATGTAAACTTCATGTGCAAGCAACTTGGGCAACAATCCTTCTGGAAACTTCTAGAATCTTCCGTCATGGGCTGGATATACGGGCTTGATTACGGGATCACCGTGTATAAAATGCACGGTACAAACATCGCCCCCTCTTAACCTCCAACTTGTTGGTGGTTAAGAAAATTGTTTATCCTTTTGCGTCGAACGTTGATGATGAAACTCTCCCCCAAGCGTGAGTAGAGATATTGCGAAGACGCCCCCAACTGTAATTACCTGCAAAAAAAAAATAAAAAAAAAATGAAAAGTAAAAAAAAATTAAAAAAATAATAATATTGCTCACGTGCTAGGCGAGACTTTTTGCCACGTGGTGGACTTGTGATGCTCGAGAGCCAGTCGAGTCTTGAATAGAATGTAGTGTGCTTGCGGTTGGGGCAAGGCTTTCTGCTCGCAACTTAACACGGCTGTAGCGCTCGCTGCTCGGGGACGCTGGCTATATTTCTTGTGTTGAGTACGAGTCTTTGAACCAATATCGGGCATTGGGCTCGTGGTTCAACGAGACTTTGGACCAACATCGGGCGTTGGGCTCATGGTGAAGACGAGACTTTATGCTTGCCAAGGTGCAAGTCTTTGTACTCGCGTGCAAGGCGAGATTTTATGCTTGCGATAAGAGCAAGACTTATGTGCTCACGTGAAAGGTGAGGCTTTAGGTGCTTGCGATGTGATGCAAGGCTAAATAATGAAGGGTATAAGCAATCCTCATCTCCAACTCGATCGTGTTGCTATCCACGAACCTCGATCATATTGCTATCCACGAACCTCGAACTCGATCATGTTGCTGCTCCAAGTGCACATAAAAGTTTCTCCAACACAGGAAGTTTTGTTTCCATGTTGTAGGTAATTCAAAGAGGATTCCAACGAGCCAAAAATTACTCAATTCGGACTTAAAATGAAGAAGTTAATGGAGAAAGATGATTTGAACGAAACGTGCATGTTGTTGCATACGTGGCAGTATTGACCGTGCACAGTTTGCTGACATGGCAGATAAGAATTGACGTGGCATTGATGAGTGGACTAGAATGCTGACGTGGCACTTGCTGACCGACCTAAGTTGTTGACATGGCAAACAAGTTGTGAACAATGCTGACGTGGACGGATGATGTGGCATTTTCGCTGTAGTGGCGAGTTGACTGTGATGTTGATGTGGCGAGTCCAATCAACTGGTTGGACCAAATCGGTCTGGTTCTTGTTGAACTGTTACTGATCTGTTTCGGTCTGAACCGAACTGCGGTGAACCTGAAGCTGGACTGTGGCTGGACAGATCTTATGGTCCAGATTCGATAGATCTGACGGATTAGATCCTCTGGATGAAGAGGCGTACCTGAAGATGGATTTATGTGGCTGTACAGGACAGATGACTTTGTAACGCTTTCTGCCACACCTATATCTGTTACAGTATCTCTGATTCGCAACTCTTCTGCAACTGTTTTCGCAACAGTTTATGTAACTGTTTCGCAACACTTTCTTCAAGTTTGCAACAGTTTCGCTGTAAACCCTAATATATATATTTTTTTCTTTTTTGTGTTGCTGATTTTTGCATGGAATTTCGTGCAGATTTCTTCTGCACCTCTCCCAATGATGAAACATGATTCTTTCACTCGAATCCCCTTAGTCGGCGTCAATGTTTGTACCCAAAATAAATTCTAGGCACAAAACACGATTGATTTGATGATGATTATTGAAAATTAGGGTTATGAATCGATAGAAAATAAATAAGAGACAAGGATTTAACGTGGTTCGGTAAGTGCTGCCTACATCCACGGGGGAACAGAGAAATTCTTTATTGATTGTAGTATACAAGAGTTTTCTCCGGGTTAGCTAACCTAAAATTCCATATTTCTTAGGGTTTAGGATACATGTATTTATAGAGTTTATGTAACCCTAGTTTTGATGTAAACTTCATGTGCAAGCAACTTGGGCAACAATCCTTCTGGAAACTTCTAGAATCTTCCGTCATGGGCTGGCTATACGGGCTTGATTACGGGATCACCGTGTATAAAATGCACGATACAAACATCACCCCCTCTTAACCTCCAACTTGTTGGTGGTTAAGAAAATTGTTTATCCTTTTGCGTCGAACGTTGATGATGAAACTCGCCCCCAAGCGTGAGTAGAGATATTGCGAAGACGCCCCCAACTGTAATTACCTGCAAAAAAAAAATAAAAAAAAAATGAAAAGTAAAAAAAAATTAAAAAAATAATAATATTGCTCACGTGCTAGGCGAGACTTTTTGCCACGTGGTGGACTTGTGATGCTCGAGAGCCAGTCGAGTCTTGAATAGAATGTAGTGTGCTTGCGGCTGGGGCAAGGCTTTCTGCTCGCAACTTAACACGGCTGTAGCGCTCGCTGCTCGGGCACGCTGGCTATATTGCTTGTGTTGAGTACGAGTCTTTGAACCAATATCGGGCATTGGGCTCGTGGTTCAACGAGACTTTGGACCAACATCGGGCGTTGGGCTCATGGTGGAGACGAGACTTTATGCTTGCCAAGGTGCAAGTCTTTGTACTCGCGTGCAAGGCGAGATTTTATGCTTGCGATAAGAGCAAGACTTATGTGCTCACGTGAAAGGTGAGGCTTTAGGTGCTTGCGATGTGATGCAAGGCTAAATAATGAAGGGTATAAGCAATCCTCATCTCCAACTCGATCGTGTCGCTATCCACGAACCTCGATCATATTGCTATCCACGAACCTCGAACTCGATCATGTTGCTGCTCCAAGTGCACATAAAAGTTTCTCCAACACAGGAATTTTTGTTTCCATGTTGTAGGTAATTCAAAGAGGATTCCAACGAGCCAAAAATTACTCAATTCGGACTTAAAATGAAGAAGTTAATGGAGAAAGATGATTTGAACGAAACGTGCATGTTGTTGCATACGTGGCAGTATTGACCGTGCACAGTTTGCTGACATGGCAGATAAGAATTGACGTGGCATTGATGAGTGGACTAGAATGCTGACGTGGCACTTGCTGACCGACCTAAGTTGTTGACATGGCAAACAAGTTGTGAACAATGCTGACGTGGACGGATGATGTGGCATTATGTAGTGGCGAGTTGACTGTGATGCTGATGTGGCGAGTCCAATCAACTGGTTGGACCAAATCGGTCTGGTTCTTGTTGAACTGTTAATGATCTGTTTCGGTCTGAACCGAACTGCGGTGAACCTGAAGCTGGACTGTGGCTGGACAGATCTTATGGTCCAGATTCGATAGATCTGACGGATTAGATCCTCTGGATGAAGAGGCGTACCTGAAGATGGATTTATGTGGCTGTACAGGACAGATGACTTTGTAACGCTTTCTGCCACACCTATATCTGTTACAGTATCTCTGATTCGCAACTCTTCTGCAACTGTTTTCGCAACAGTTTATGTAACTGTTTCGCAACACTTTCTTCAAGTTTGCAACAGTTTCGCT
>NC_039360.1:210556683-210564396 GCF_003573695.1 Papaver somniferum | reverse complement strand
AAACATGATTCTTTCACTCGAATCCCCTTAGTCGGCGTCAATGTTTGTACCCAAAATAAATTCTAGGCACAAAACACGATTGATTTGATGATGATTATTGAAAATTAGGGTTATGAATCGATAGAAAATAAATAAGAGACAAGGATTTAACGTGGTTCGGTAAGTGCTGCCTACATCCACGGGGGAACAGAGAAATTCTTTATTGATTGTAGTATACAAGAGTTTTCTCCGGGTTAGCTAACCTAAAATTCCATATTTCTTAGGGTTTAGGATACATGTATTTATAGAGTTTATGTAACCCTAGTTTTGATGTAAACTTCATGTGCAAGCAACTTGGGCAACAATCCTTCTGGAAACTTCTAGAATCTTCCGTCATGGGCTGGCTATACGGGCTTGATTACGGGATCACCGTGTATAAAATGCACGATACAAACATCACCCCCTCTTAACCTCCAACTTGTTGGTGGTTAAGAAAATTGTTTATCCTTTTGCGTCGAACGTTGATGATGAAACTCGCCCCCAAGCGTGAGTAGAGATATTGCGAAGACGCCCCCAACTGTAATTACCTGCAAAAAAAAAATAAAAAAAAAATGAAAAGTAAAAAAAAATTAAAAAAATAATAATATTGCTCACGTGCTAGGCGAGACTTTTTGTCACGTGGTGGACTTGTGATGCTCGAGAGCCAGTCGAGTCTTGAATAGAATGTAGTGTGCTTGCGGCTGGGGCAAGGCTTTCTGCTCGCAACTTAACACGGCTGTAGCGCTCGCTGCTCGGGCACGCTGGCTATATTGCTTGTGTTGAGTACGAGTCTTTGAACCAATATCGGGCATTGGGCTCGTGGTTCAACGAGACTTTGGACCAACATTGGGCGTTGGGCTCATGGTGAAGACGAGACTTTATGCTTGCCAAGGTGCAAGTCTTTGTACTCGCGTGCAAGGCGAGATTTTATGCTTGCGATAAGAGCAAGACTTATGTGCTCACGTGAAAGGTGAGGCTTTAGGTGCTTGCGATGTGATTCAAGGCTAAATAATGAAGGGTATAAGCAATCCTCATCTCCAACTCGATCGTGTTGCTATCCACGAACCTCGATCATATTGCTATCCACGAACCTCGAACTCGATCATGTTGCTGCTCCAAGTGCACATAAAAGTTTCTCCAACACAGGAATTTTTGTTTCCATGTTGTAGGTAATTCAAAGAGGATTCCAACGAGCCAAAAATTACTCAATTCGGACTTAAAATGAAGAAGTTAATGGAGAAAGATGATTTAAACGAAACGTGCATGTTGTTGCATACGTGGCAGTATTGACCGTGCACAGTTTGCTGACATGGCAGATAAGAATTGACGTGGCATTGATGAGTGGACTAGAATGCTGACGTGGCACTTGCTGACCGACCTAAGTTGTTGACATGGCAAACAAGTTGTGAACAATGCTGACGTGGACGGATGATGTGGCATTTTCGCTGTAGTGGCGAGTTGACTGTGATGCTGATGTGGCGAGTCCAATCAACTGGTTGGACCAAATCGGTCTGGTTCTTGTTGAACTGTTACTGATCTGTTTCGGTCTGAACCGAACTGCGGTGAACCTGAAGCTGGACTGTGGCTGGACAGATCTTATGGTCCAGATTCGATAGATCTGACGGATTAGATCCTCTGGATGAAGAGGCGTACCTGAAGATGGATTTATGTGGCTGTACAGGACAGATGACTTTGTAACGCTTTCCGCCACACCTATATCTGTTACAGTATCTCTGATTCGCAACTCTTCTGCAACTGTTTTCGCAACAGTTTATGTAACTGTTTCGCAACACTTTCTTCAAGTTTGCAACAGTTTCGCTGTAAACCCTAATATATATATTTTTTTCTTTTTCGTGCTGCTGATTTTTGCATGGAATTTCGTGCAGATTTCTTCTGCACCTCTCCCAATGATAAAACATGATTCTTTCACTCGAATCCCCTTAGTCGGCGTCAATGTTTGTACCCAAAATAAATTCTAGGCACAAAACACGATTGATTTGATGATGATTATTGAAAATTAGGGTTATGAATCGATAGAAAATAAATAAGAGACAAGGATTTAACGTGGTTCGGCAAGTGCTGCCTACATCCACGGGGGAACAGAGAAATTCTTTATTGATTGTAGTATACAAGAGTTTTCTCCGGGTTAGCTAACCTAAAATTCCATATTTCTTAGGGTTTAGGATACATGTATTTATAGAGTTTATGTAACCCTAGTTTTGATGTAAACTTCATGTGCAAGCAACTTGGGCAACAATCCTTCTGGAAACTTCTAGAATCTTCCGTCATGGGCTGGCTATACGGGCTTGATTACGGGATCACCGTGTATAAAATGCACGGTACAAACATCGCCCCCTCTTAACCTCCAACTTGTTGGTGGTTAAGAAAATTGTTTATCCTTTTGCGTCGAACGTTGATGATGAAACTCGCCCCCAAGCGTGAGTAGAGATATTGCGAAGACGCCCCCAACTGTAATTACCTGCAAAAAAAAAAATTAAAATAAAAAATGAAAAGTAAAAAAAAATTAAAAAAATAATAATACTGCTCACGTGCTAGGCGAGACTTTTTGCCACGTGGTGGACTTGTGATGCTCGAGAGCCAGTCGAGTCTTGAATAGAATGTAGTGTGCTTGCGGCTGGGGAAAGGCTTTCTGCTCGCAACTTAACACGGCTGTAGCGCTCGCTGCTCGGGCATGCTGGCTATGTTGCTTGTGTTGAGTACGAGTCTTTGAACCAATATCGGGCATTGGGCTCGTGGTTCAACGAGACTTTGGACCAACATCGGGAGTTGGGCTCATGGTGAAGACGAGACTTTATGCTTGCCAAGGTGCAAGTCTTTGTACTCGCGTGCAAGGAGAGATTTTATGCTTGCGATAAGAGCAAGACTTATGTGCTCACGTGAAAGGTGAGGCTTTAGGTGCTTGCGATGTGATGCAAGGCTAAATAATGAAAGGTATAAGCAATCCTCATCTCCAACTCGATCGTGTTGCTATCCACGAACCTCGATCATATTCCTATCCACGAACCTCGAACTCGATCATGTTGCTGCTCCAAGTGCACATAAAAGTTTCTCCAACACAGGAATTTTTGTTTCCATGTTGTAGGTAATTCAAAGAGGATTCCAACGAGCCAAAAATTACTCAATTCGGACTTAAAATGAAGAAGTTAATGGAGAAAGATGATTTGAACGAAACGTGCATGTTGTTGCATACGTGGCAGTATTGACCGTGCACAGTTTGTTGACATGGCAGATAAGAATTGACGTGGCATTGATGAGTGGACTAGAATGCTGACGTGGCACTTGCTGACCGACCTAAGTTGTTGACATGGCAAACAAGTTGTGAACAATGCTGACGTGGACGGATGATGTGGCATTTTCGCTGTAGTGGCGAGTTGACTGTGATGCTGATGTGGCGAGTCCAATCAACTGGTTGGACCAAATCGGTCTGGTTCTTGTTGAACTGTTACTGATCTGTTTCGGTCTGAACCGAACTGCGGTGAACCTGAAGCTGGACTGTGGCTGGACAGATCTTATGGTCCAGATTCGATAGATATGACGGATTAGATCCTCTGGATGAAGAGGCGTACCTGAAGATGGATTTATGTGGCTGTACAGGACAGATGACTTTGTAACGCTTTCTGCCACACCTATATCTGTTACAGTATCTCTGATTCGCAACTCTTCTGCAACTGTTTTCGCAACAGTTTATGTAACTGTTTCGCAATACTTTCTTCAAGTTTGCAACAGTTTCGCTGTAAACCCTAATATATATATTTTTATCTTTTTTGTGCTGCTGATTTTTGCATGGAATTTCGTGCAGATTTCTTCTGCACCTCTCCCAATGATAAAACATGATTCTTTCACTCGAATCCCCTTAGTCGGCGTCAATGTTTGTACCCAAAATAATTTCTAGGCACAAAACACGATTGATTTGATGATGATTATTGAAAATTAGGGTTATGAATCGATAGAAAATAAATAAGAGACAAGGATTTAACGTGGTTCGGCAAGTGCTGCCTACATCCACGGGGGAACAGAGAAATTCTTTATTGATTGTAGTATACAAGAGTTTTCTCCGGGTTAGCTAACCTAAAATTCCATATTTCTTAGGGTTTAGGATACATGTATTTATAGAGTTTATGTAACCCTAATTTTGATGTAAACTTCATGTGCAAGCAACTTGGGCGACAATCCTTCTGGAAACTTCTAGAATCTTCCGTCATGGGCTGGCTATACGGGCTTGATTACGGGATCACCGTGTATAAAATGCACGGTACAAACATCGCCCCCTCTTAACCTCCAACTTGTTGGTGGTTAAGAAAATTGTTTATCCTTTTGCGTCGAACGTTGATGATGAAACTCGCCCCCAAGCGTGAGTAGAGATATTGCGAAGACGCCCCCAACTGTAATTACCTGCAAAAAAAAAATAAAAAAAAAATGAAAAGTAAAAAAAAATTAAAAAAATAATAATATTGCTCACGTGCTAGGCGAGACTTTTTGCCACGTGGTGGACTTGTGATGCTCGAGAGCCAGTCGAGTCTTGAATAGAATGTAGTGTGCTTGCGGCTGGGGCAAGGCTTTCTGCTCGCAACTTAACACGGCTGTAGCGCTCGCTGCTCGGGCACGCTGGCTATATTGCTTGTGTTGAGTACGAGTCTTTGAACCAATATCGGGCATTGGGATCGTGGTTCAACGAGACTTTGGACCAACATCGGGCGTTGGGCTCATGGTGGAGACGAGACTTTATGCTTGCCAAGGTGCAAGTCTTTGTACTCGCGTGCAAGGCGAGATTTTATGCTTGTGATAAGAGCAAGACTTATGTGCTCACGTGCAAGGTGAGGCTTTAGGTGCTTGCGATGTGATGCAAGTCTAAATAGTGAAGGGTCTAAGCAATCCTCATCTCCAACTCGATCATGTCGCTATCCACGAACCTCGATCATATTGCTATCCACGAACCTCGAACTCGATCATGTTGCTGCTCCAAGTGCACATAAATGTTTCTCCAACACAGGAATTTTCGTTTCCATGTTGTAGGTAATTCAAAGAGGATTCCAACGAGCCAAAAATCACTCAATTCGGACTTAAAATGAAGAAGTTAATGGCGAAAGAAGATTTGAACGAAACGCGCATGCTGTTGCATACGTGGCAGTGTTGACCGTGCACAGTTTGCTGACATGGCAGATAAGAATTGACGTGGCATTGATGAGTGGACTAGAATGCTGACGTGGCACTTGCTGACCGACCTAAGTTGTTGACATGGCAAACAAGTTGTGAACAATGCTGACGTGGACGGATGATGTGGCATTTTCGCTGTAGTGGCGAGTTGACTGTGATGCTGATGTGGCGAGTCCAATCAACTGGTTGGACCAAATCGGTCTGGTTCTTGTTGAACTGTTAATGATCTGTTTCGGTCTGAATCGAACTGCGGTGAACCTGAAGCTGGACTGTGGCTGGACAGATCTTATGGTCCAGATTCGATAGATCTGACGGATTAGATCCTCTGGATGAAGAGGCGTACCTGAAGATGGATTTATGTGGCTGTACAGGACAGATGACTTTGTAACGCTTTCTGCCACACCTATATCTGTTACAGTATCTCTGATTCGCAAATCTTCTGCAACTGTTTTCGCAACAGTTTATGTAACTGTTTCGCAACGCTTTCTTCAAGTTTGCAACAGTTTCGCTGTAAACCCTAATATATATATTTTTTTCTTTTTTGTGCTGCTGATTTTTGCATGGAATTTCGTGCAGATTTCTTCTGCACATCTCCCAATGATAAAACATGATTCTTTCACTCGAATCCCCTTAGTCGGCGTCAATGTTTGTACCCAAAATAAATTCTAGGCACAAAACACGATTGATTTGATGATGATTATTGAAAATTAGGGTTATTAATCGATAGAAAATAAATAAGAGACAAGGATTTAACGTGGTTCGGCAAGTGCTGCCTACATCCACGGGGGAACAGAGAAATTCTTTATTGATTGTAGTATACAAGAGTTTTCTCCGGGTTAGCTAACCTAAAATTCCATATTTCTTAGGGTTTAGGATACATGTATTTATAGAGTTTATGTAACCCTAATTTTGATGTAAACTTCATGTGCAAGAAACTTGGGCAACAATCCTTCTGGAAACTTCTAGAATCTTCCGTCATGGGCTGGCTATACGGGCTTGATTACGGGATCACCGTGTATAAAATGCACGGTACAAACATCGCCCCCTCTTAACCTCCAACTTGTTGGTGGTTAAGAAAATTGTTTATCCTTTTGCGTCGAACGTTGATGATGAAACTCGCCCCCAAGCGTGAGTAGAGATATTGCGAAGACGCCCCCAACTGTAATTACCTGCAAAAAAAAAATAAAAAAAAAATGAAAAGTAAAAAAAAATTAAAAAAATAATAATATTGCTCACGTGCTAGGCGAGACTTTTTGCCACGCGGTGGACTTGTGATGCTCGAGAGCCAGTCGAGTGTTGAATAGAATGTAGTGTGCTTGCGGCTGGGGCAAGGCTTTCTGCTCGCAACTTAACACGGCTGTAGCGCTCGCTGCTCGGGCACGCTGGCTATATTGCTTGTGTTGAGTACGAGTCTTTGAACCAATATCGGGCATTGGGCTCGTGGTTCAACGAGACTTTGGACCAACATCGGGCGTTGGGCTCATGGTGAAGACGAGACTTTATGCTTGCCAAGGTGCAAGTCTTTGTACTCGCGTGCAAGGCGAGATTTTATGCTTGCGATAAGAGCAAGACTTATGTGCTCACGTGAAAGGTGAGGCTTTAGGTGCTTGCAATGTGATGCAAGGCTAAATAATGAAGGGTATAAGCAATCCTCATCTCCAACTCGATCGTGTTGCTATCCACGAACCTCGATCATATTCCTATCCACGAACCTCGAACTCGATCATGTTGCTGCTCCAAGTGCACATAAAAGTTTCTCCAACACAGGAATTTTTGTTTCCATGTTGTAGGTAATTCAAAGAGGATTCCAACGAGCCAAAAATTACTCAATTCGGACTTAAAATGAAGAAGTTAATGGAGAAAGATGATTTGAACGAAACGTGCATGTTGTTGCATACGTGGCAGTATTGACCGTGCACAGTTTGTTGACATGGCAGATAAGAATTGACGTGGCATTGATGAGTGGACTAGAATGATGACGTGGCACTTGCTGACCAACCTAAGTTGTTGACATGGCAAACAAGTTGTGAACAATGCTGACGTGGACGGATGATGTGTCATTTTCGCTGTAGTGGCGAGTTTACTGTGATGCTGATGTGGCGAGTCCAATCAACTGGTTGGACCAAATCGGTCTGGTTCTTGTTGAACTGTTACTGATCTGTTTCGGTCTGAACCGAACTGCGGTGAACCTGAAGCTGGACTGTGGCTGGACAGAGCTTATGGTCCAGATTCGATAGATCTGACGGATTAGATCCTCTGGATGAAGAGGCGTACCTGAAGATGGATTTATGTGGCTGTACAGGACAGATGACTTTGTAACGCTTTCTGCCACACCTATATCTGTTACAGTATCTCTGATTCGCAAATCTTCTGCAACTGTTTTCGCAACAGTTTATGTAACTGTTTCGCAACGCTTTCTTCAAGTTTGCAACAGTTTCGCTGTAAACCCTAATATATATATTTTTTTCTTTTTTGTGCTGCTGATTTTTGCATGGAATTTCGTGCAGATTTCTTCTGCAC
>NC_039360.1:210529379-210555683 GCF_003573695.1 Papaver somniferum | reverse complement strand
ATATATATTAGGGTTTACAGCGAAACTGTTGCAAACTTGAAGAAAGCGTTGCGAAACAGTTACATTAACTGTTGCGGAAACAGTTGCAGAAGAGTTGCGAATCAGAGATACTGTAACAGATATAGGTGTGGAAGAAAGCGTTACAAAGTCATCTGTCCTGTACAGCCACATAAATCCATCTTCAGGTACACCTCTTCATCCAGAGGATCTAATCCGTCAGATGTATCGAATCTGTACCATAAGATCTGTCCAGCCACAGTCCAGCTTCAGGTTCACCGCAGTTCGGTTCAGACCGAACCAGATCAGTAACAGTTCAACAAGAACCAGACCGATTTGGTCCAACCAGTTGATTGGACTCGCCACATCAGCATCACAGTCAACTCGCCACTACAGCGAAAATGCCACATCATCCGTCCACGTCAGCATTGTTCACAACTTGTTTGCCATGTCAAGAACTTAGGTCGGTCAGCAAGTGCCACGTCAGCATTCTAGTCCACTCATCAATGCCACGTCAATTCTTATCTGCCATGTCAGCAAACTGTGCACGGTCAATACTTCCACGTATGCAACAACATGCACGTTTCGTTAAAATCATCTTTCTCCATTAACTTCTTCATTTTAAGTCCGAATTGAGTGATTTTTGGCTCGTTGGAATCCTCTTTGAATTACCTATAACATGGAAACAAAAGTTCCTGTGTTGGAGAAACTTTTATGTGCACTTGGAGCAGCAACATGATCGATTTCGATGTTCGTGGATAGCAATATGATCGAGGTTCGTGGATAGCGACACGATCGAGTTGGAGATGAGGATTGCTTATACCCTTCATTATTTAGCCTTGCATCACATCGCAAGCACCTCAAGCCTCACCTTGCACGTGAGAACATAAGTCTTGCTCTTATCGCAAGCATAAAATCTCGCCTTGCACGCGAGTACAAAGACTTGCACCTTGGAAAGCATAAAGTATCGTCTCCACCACGAGCCCAACGCCCGATGTTGGTCCAAAGTCTCGTTGAACCACGAGCCCAATGCCCGATATTGGTTCAAAGACTCGTACTTAACACAAGCAATACAGCCAGCGTGCCCGAGCAGCGAGCGCTACAGCCGTGTTAAGTTGCGAGCAGAAAGCCTTGCCCCAGCCGCAAGCACACTACATTTTATTCAAGAATCGACTGGCTCTCGAGCATCACAAGTCCACCACGTGGCAAAAAGTCTCGCCTAGCACGTGAGCAATATTATTATTTTTTTAATTTATTTTACTTTTCATTTTTATTTTTTAATTTTTTTGCCGGTTATTACAGTTGGGGGCGTCTTCGCAATATCTCTACTCACGCTTGGCGCGAGTTTCATCATCAACGTTCGACGCAAAAGGATAAACAATTTTCTTAACCACCAACAAGTTGGAGGTTAAGAGGAGGAGATGTTTGTACCGTGCATTTTATAAACGGTGATCCCGTAATCAAGCCCGTATAGCCAGCCCATGACGGAAGATTCTAGAAGTTTCCAGAAGGATTGTTGCCCAAGTTGCTTGCACATGAAGTTTACATCAAAATTAGGGTTACATAAACTCTATAAATACATGTATCCTAAACCCTAAGAAATATGGAATTTTAGGTTAGCTAACCAGGAGAAAACTCTTGTATACTACAATCAATAAAGAATTTCTCTGTTCCCCCGTGGATGTAGGCAACACTTGCCGAACCACGTTAAATCCTTGTCTCTTATTTATTTTCTATCGATTCATAACCCTAATTTTCAATAATAATCATCAAATCAATCGTGTTTTGTGCCTAGGATTTATTTTGGGTACAAACATTGACGCCGACTAAGGGGATTCGAGTGAAAGAATCATGTTTTATCATTGGGAGAGGTGCAGAAGAAATCTGCACGAAATTCCATGCAAAAATCAGCAGCACAAAAAAGAAAAAAATATATATATTAGGGTTTACAGCGAAACTGTTGCAAACTTGAAGAAAGCGTTGCGAAACAGTTACATTAACTGTTGCGGAAACAGTTGCAGAAGAGTTGCGAATCAGAGATACTGTAACAGATATAGGTGTGGAAGAAAGCGTTACAAAGTCATCTGTCCTGTACAGCCACATAAATCCATCTTCAGGTACACCTCTTCATCCAGAGGATCTAATCCGTCAGATGTATCGAATCTGTACCATAAGATCTGTCTAGCCACAGTCCAGCTTCAGGTTCACCGCAGTTCGGTTCAGACCGAACCAGATCAGTAACAGTTCAACAAGAACCAGACCGATTTGGTCCAACCAGTTGATTGGACTCGCCACATCAGCATCACAGTCAACTCGCCACTACAGCGAAAATGCCACATCATCCGTCCACGTCAGCATTGTTCACAACTTGTTTGCCATGTCAACAACTTAGGTCGGTCAGCAAGTGCCACGTCAGCATTCTAGTCCACTCATCAATGCCACGTCAATTCTTATCTGCCATGTCAGCAAACTGTGCACGGTCAATACTGCCACGTATGCAACAACATGCACGTTTCGTTAAAATCATCTTTCTCCATTAACTTCTTCATTTTAAGTCCGAATTGAGTGATTTTTGGCTCGTTGGAATCCTCTTTGAATTACCTATAACATGGAAACAAAAATTCCTGTGTTGGAGAAACTTTTATGTGCACTTGGAGCAGCCATGATCGAGTTCGAGGTTCGTGGATAGCAATATGATCGAGGTTCGTGGATAGCGACACGATCGAGTTGGAGATGAGGATTGCTTATACCATTCATTATTTATCCTTGCATCACATCGCAAGCACCTAAAGCCTCACCTTGCACGTGAGCAAATAAGTCTTGCTCCTATCGCAAGCATAAAATCTCGCCTTGCACGCGAGTACAAAGACTTGCACCTTGGCAAGCATAAAGTCTCGTCTCCACCATGAGCCCAACGCCCGATGTTGGTCCAAAGTCTCGTTGAACCACGAGCCCAATGCCCGATATTGGTTCAAAGACTCGTACTCAACACAAGCAATATAGCCAGCGTGCCCGAGCAGCGAGCGCTACAGCCGTGTTAAGTTGCGAGAAGAAAGCCTTGCCCCAGCCGCAAGCACACTACATTCTATTCAAGACTCGACTGGCACTCGAGCATCACAAGTCCACCACGTGGCAAAAAGTCTCGCCTAGCACGTGAGCAATATTATTATTTTTTAAATTTTTTTTTACTTTTCATTTTTAATTTTTAATTTTTTTGCAGGTAATTACAGTTGGGGCGTCTTCGCAATATCTCTACTCACGCTTGGGGGCGAGTTTCATCATCAACGTTCGACGCAAAAGGATAAACAATTTTCTTAACCACCAACAAGTTGGCGGTTAAGAGGGGGCGATGTTTGTACCGTGCATTTTATACACGGTGATCCCGTAATCAAGCCCGTATAGCCAGCCCATGACGGAAGATTCTAGAAGTTTCCAGAAGGATTGTTGCCCAAGTTGCTTGCACATGAAGTTTACATGAAAATTAGGGTTACATAAACTCTATAAATACATGTATCCTAAACCCTAAGAAATATGGAATTTTAGGTTAGCTAACCCGGAGAAAACTCTTGTATACTACAATCAATAAAGAATTTCTCTGTTCCCCCGTGGATGTAGGCAACACTTGCCGAACCACGTTAAATCCTTGTCTCTTATTTATTTTCTATCGATTCATAACCCTAATTTTCAATAATCATCATCAAATCAATCGTGTTTTGTGCCTAGAATTTATTTTGGGTACAAACATTGACGCCGACTAAGGGGATTCGAGTGAAAGAATCATGTTTTATCATTGGGAGAGGTGCAGAAGAAATCTGCACGAAATTCCATGCAAAAATCAGCAGCACAAAAAAGAAAAAATATATATATTAGGGTTTACAGCGAAACTGTTGCAAACTTGAAGAAAGCGTTGCGAAACAGTTACATAAACTGTTGCGAAAACAGTTGCAGAAGAGTTGCGAATCAGAGATACTGTAACAGATATAGGTGTGACAGAAAGCGTTACAAAGTCATCTGTCCTGTACAGCCACATAAATCCATCTTCAGGTACGCCTCTTCATCCAGAGGATCTAATCCGTCAGATCTATCGAATCTGGACCATAAGATCTGTCCAGCCACAGTCCAGCTTCAGGTTCACCGCAGTTCGGTTCAGACCGAACCAGGTCAGTAACAGTTCAACAAGAACCAGACCGATTTGGTCCAACCAGTTGATTGGACTCGCCACATCAGCATCACAGTCAACTCGCCACTACAGCGAAAATGCCACATCATCCGTCCACGTCAGCATTGTTCACAACTTGTTCGCCATGTCAACAACTTAGGTCGGTCAGCAAGTGCCACGTCAGCATTCTAGTCCACTCATCAATGCCATGTCAATTCTTATCTGCCATGTCAGCAAACTGTGCACGGTCAATACTGCCACGTATGCAACAACATGCACGTTTCGTTCAAATCATCTTTCTCCATTAACTTCTTCATTTTAAGTCCGAATTGAGTAATTTTTGGCTCGTTGGAATCCTCTTTGATTTACCTACAACATGGAAACAAAAATTCCTGTGTTGGAGAAACTTTTATGTGCACTTGGAGCAGCAACATGATCGAGTTCGAGGTTCGTGGATAGCAATATGATCGAGGTTCGTGGATAGCGACACGATCGAGTTGGAGATGAGGATTGCTTATACCCTTCATTATTTAGCCTTGCATCACATCGCAAGCACCTAAAGCCTCACCTTGCACGTGAGCACATAAGTCTTGCTCTTATCGCAAGCATAAAATCTCGCCTTGCACGCGAGTACAAAGACTTGCACCTTGGCAAGCATAAAGTCTCGTCTCCACCATGAGCCCAACGCCCGATGTTGGTCCAAAGTCTCGTTGAACCACGAGCCCAATGCACGATATTGGTTCAAAGACTCGTACTCAACACAAGCAATATAGCCAGCGTGCCCGAGCAGCGAGCGCTACAGCCGTGTTAAGTTGCGAGCAGAAAGCCTTGCCCCAGCCGCAAGCACACTACATTCTATTCAAGACTCGACTGGCTCTCGAGCATCACAAGTCCACCACGTGGCAAAAAGTCTCGCCTAGCATGTGAGCAATATTATTATTTTTTTTATTTTTTTTTACTTTTCATTTTTTATTTTTATTTTTTTTTTGCAGGTAATTACAGTTGGGGGCGTCTTCGCAATATCTCTACTCACGCTTGGGGGCGAGTTTCATCATCAACGTTCGACGCAAAAGGATAAACAATTTTCTTAACCACCAACAAGTTGGAGGTTAAGAGGGGGCGATGTTTGTACCGTGCATTTTATACACGGTGATCCCGTAATCAAGCCCGTATAGCCAGCCCATGACGGAAGATTCTAGAAGTTTCCAGAAGGATTGTTGCCCAAGTTGCTTGCACATGAAGTTTACATCAAAATTAGGGTTACATAAACTCTATAAATACATGTATCCTAAACCCTAAGAAATATGGAATTTTAGGTTAGCTAACCCGGAGAAAACTCTTGTATACTACAATCAATAAAGAATTTCTCTGTTCCCCCGTGGATGTAGGCAGCACTTGCCGAACCACGTTAAATCCTTGTCTCTTATTTATTTTCTATCGATTCATAACCCTAATTTTCAATAATCATCATCAAATCAATCGTGTTTTGTGCCTAGAATTTATTTTGGGTACAAACATTTACGCCGACTAAGGGGATTCGAGTGAAAGAATCATGTTTTATCATTGGGAGAGGTGCAGAAGAAATCTGCACGAAATTCCATGCAAAAATCAGCAGCACGAAAAAGAAAAAAATATATATATTAGGGTTTACAGCGAAACTGTTGCAAACTTGAAGAAAGTGTTGCGAAACAGTTACATAAACTGTTGCGAAAACAGTTGCAGAAGAGTTGCGAATCAGAGATACTGTAACAGATATAGGTGTGACAGAAAGCGTTACAAAGTCATCTGTCCTGTACAGCCACATAAATCCATCTTCAGGTACGCCTCTTCATCCAGAGGATCTAATCCGTCAGATCTATCGAATCTGGACCATAAGATCTGTCCAGCCACAGTCCAGCTTCAGGTTCACCGCAGTTCGGTTCAGACCGAAACAGATCAGTAACAGTTCAACAAGAACCAGACCGATTTGGTCCAACCAGTTGATTGGACTCGCCACATCAGCATCACAGTCAACTCGCCACTACAGCGAAAGTGCCACATCATCCGTCCACGTCAGCATTGTTCACAACTTGTTCGCCATGTCAACAACTTAGGTCGGTCAGCAAGTGCCACGTCAGCATTCTAGTCCACTCATCAATGCCACGTCAATTCTTATCTGCCATGTCAGCAAACTGTGCACGGTCAATACTGCCACGTATGCAACAACATGCACGTTTCGTTCAAATCATCTTTCTCCATTAACTTCTTCATTTTAAGTACGAATTGAGTGATTTTTGGCTCGTTGGAATCCTCTTTGAATTACCTATAACATGGAAACAAAAATTCCTGTGTTGGAGAAACTTTTATGTGCACTTGGAGCAGCAACATGATCGAGTTCGAGGTTCGTGGATAGCAATATGATCGAGGTTCGTGGATAGCGACACGATCGAGTTGGAGATGAGGATTGCTTATACCCTTCATTATTTAGCCTTGCATCACATCGCAAGCACCTAAAGCCTCACCTTTCACGTGAGCACATAAGTCTTGCTCTTATCGCAAGCATAAAATCTCGCCTTGCACGCGAGTACAAAGACTTGGACCTTGGCAAGCATAAAGTCTCGTCTCCACCATGAGCCCAACGCCCGATGTTGGTCCAAAGTCTCGTTGAACCACGAGCCCAATGCCCGATATTGGTTCAAAGACTCGTACTCAACACAAGCAATATAGCCAGCGTGCCCGAGCAGCGAGCGCTACAGCCGTGTTAAGTTGCGAGCAGAAAGCCTTGCCCCAGCCGCAAGCACACTACATTCTATTCAAGACTCGACTGGCTCTCGAGCATCACAAGTCCACCACGTGGCAAAAAGTCTCGCCTAGCACGTGAGCAATATTATTATTTTTTTAATTTTTTTTTACTTTTCATTTTTTTTTTTTATTTTTTTTTTGCAGGTAATTACAGTTGGGGGCGTCTTCGCAATATCTCTACTCACGCTTGGGGGCGAGTTTCATCATCAACGTTCGACGCAAAAGGATAAACAATTTTCTTAACCACCAACAAGTTGGAGGTTAAGAGGGGGCGATGTTTGTACCGTGCATTTTATACACGGTGATCCCGTAATCAAGCCCGTATAGCCAGCCCATGACGGAAGATTCTAGAAGTTTCCAGAAGGATTGTTGCCCAAGTTGCTTGCACATGAAGTTTACATCAAAATTAGGGTTACATAAACTCTATAAATACATGTATCCTAAACCCTAAGAAATATGGAATTTTAGGTTAGCTAACCAGGAGAAAACTCTTGTATACTACAATCAATAAAGAATTTCTCTGTTCCCCCGTGGATGTAGGCAACACTTGCCGAACCACGTTAAATCCTTGTCTCTTATTTATTTTCTATCGATTCATAACCCTAATTTTCAATAATAATCATCAAATCAATCGTGTTTTGTGCCTAGAATTTATTTTGGGTACAAACATTGACGCCGACTAAGGGGATTCGAGTGAAAGAATCATGTTTTATCATTGGGGAGAGGTGCAGAAGAAATCTGCACGAAATTCCATGCAAAAATCAGCAGCACAAAAAAGAAAAAAATATATATATTAGGGTTTACAGCGAAACTGTTGCAAACTTGAAGAAAGCGTTGCGAAACAGTTACATTAACTGTTGCGGAAACAGTTGCAGAAGAGTTGCGAATCAGAGATACTGTAACAGATATAGGTGTGGAAGAAAGCGTTACAAAGTCATCTGTCCTGTACATCCACATAAATCCATCTTCAGGTACACCTCTTCATCCAGAGGATCTAATCCGTCAGATGTATCGAATCTGTACCATAAGATCTGTCCAGCCACAGTCCAGCTTCAGGTTCACCGCAGTTCGGTTCAGACCGAACCAGATCAGTAACAGTTCAACAAGAACCAGACCGATTTGGTCCAACCAGTTGATTGGACTCGCCACATCAGCATCACAGTCAACTCGCCACTACAGCGAAAATGCCACATCATCCGTCCACGTCAGCATTGTTCACAACTTGTCTGCCATGTCAACAACTTAGGTCGGTCAGCAAGTGCCACGTCAGCATTATAGTCCACTCATCAATGCCACGTCAATTCTTATTTGCCATGTCAGCAAACTGTGCACGGTCAATACTGCTACGTATGCAACAACATGCACGTTTCGTTCAAATCATCTTTCTCCATTAACTTCTTCATTTTAAGTCCGAATTGAGTAATTTTTGGCTCGTTGGAATCCTCTTTGAATTACCTACAACATGGAAACAAAAATTCCTGTGTTGGAGAAACTTTTATGTGCACTTGGAGCAGCAACATGATCGAGTTCGAGGTTCGTGGATAGCAATATAATCGAGGTTCATGGATAGCGACACGATCGAGTTGCAGATGAGGATTGCTTATACCCTTCATTATTTAGCCTTGCATCACATCACAAGCACCTAAAGCCTCACCTTGCACGTGAGCACATAAGTCTTGCTCTTATCCCAAGCATAAAATCTCGCCTTGCACGCGAGTACAAAGACTTGCACCTTGGCAAGCATAAAGTATCGTCTCCACCACGAGCCCAACGCCCGATGTTGGTCCAAAGTCTCGTTGAACCACGAGCCCAATGCCCGATATTGGTTCAAAGACTCGTACTCAACACAAGCAATATAGCCAGCGTGCCCGAGCAGCGAGCGCTACAGCCGTGTTAAGTTGCGAGCAGAAAGCCTTGCCCCAGCCGCAAGCACACTATATTCTATTCAAGACTTGACTGGATCTCGAGCATCACAAGTCCACCACGTGGCAAAAAGTCTCGCCTAGCACGTGAGCAATATTATTATTTTTTTAATTTTTTTTTACTTTTCATTTTTATTTTTTATTTTTTTTGCTGGTAACTACAGTTGGGGGCGTCTTCGCAATATCTCTACTCACGCTTGGGGGCGAGTTTCATCATCAACGTTCGACGCAAAAGGATAAACAATTTTCTTAACCACCAACAAGTTGGAGGTTAAGAGGGGGAGATGTTTGTACCGTGCATTTTATACACGGTGATCTCGTAATCAAGCCCGTATAGCCAGCCCATGACGGAAGATTCTAGAAGTTTCCAGAAGGATTGTTGCCCAAGTTGCTTGCACATGAAGTTTACATCAAAATTAGGGTTACATAAACTCTATAAATACATGTATCCTAAACCCTAAGAAATATGGAATTTTAGGTTAGCTAACCCGGAGAAAACTCTTGTATACTACAATCAATAAAGAATTTCTCTGTTCCCCCGTGGATGTAGGCAACACTTGCCGAACCACGTTAAATCCTTGTCTCTTATTTATTTTCTATCGATTCATAACCCTAATTTTCAATAATCATCATCAAATCAATCGTGTTTTCTGCCTAGAATTTATTTTGGGTACAAACATTGACGCCGACTAAGGGGATTCGAGTGAAAGAATCATGTTTTATCATTAGGAGAGGTGCAGAAGAAATCTGCACGAAATTCCATGCAAAAATCAGCAGCACAAAAAAGAAAAAAAATATATATATTAGGGTTTACCGCGAAACTGTTGCAAACTTGAAGAAAGCGTTGCGAAACAGTTACATAAACTGTTGCGAAAACAGTTGCAGAAGAGTTGCGAATCAGAGATACTGTAACAGATATAGGTGTGGCAGAAAGCGTTACAAAGTCATCTGTCCTGTACAGCCACATAAATCCATCTTCAGGTACACCTCTTCATCCAGAGGATCTAATCCGTCAGATGTATCGAATCTGGACCATAAGATCTGTCCAGCCACAGTCCAGCTTCAGGTTCACCGCAGTTCGGTTCAGACCGAACCAGATCAGTAACAGTTCAACAAGAACCAGACCGATTTGGTCCAACCAGTTGATTGGACTCGCCACATCAGCATCACAGTCAACTCGCCACTACAGCGAAAATGCCACATCATCCGTCCACGTCAGCATTGTTCACAACTTGTTTGCCATGTCAACAACTTAGGTCGGTCAGCAAGTGCCACGTCAGCATTCTAGTCCACTCATCAATGCCACGTCAATTCTTATCTGCCATGTCAGCAAACTGTGCACGGTCAATACTGCCACGTATGCAACAACATGCACGTTTCGTTAAAATCATCTTTCTCCATTAACTTCTTCATTTTAAGTCCGAATTGAGTGATTTTTGGCTCGTTGGAATCCTCTTTGAATTACCTACAATATGGAAACAAAAATTCCTGTGTTGGAGAAACTTTTATGTGCACTTGGAGCAGCAACATGATCGAGTTCGAGGTTCGTGGATAGCAATATAATCGAGGTTCATGGATAGCGACACGATCGAGTTGAAGATGAGGATTGCTTATACCCTTCATTATTTAGCCTTGCATCACATCGCAAGCACCTAAAGCCTCACCTTGCACGTGAGCACATAAGTCTTGCTCTTATCGCAAGCATAAAATCTCGCCTTGCACGCGAGTACAAAGACTTGCACCTTGGCAAGCATAAAGTATCGTCTCCACCACGAGCCCAACGCCCGATGTTGGTCCAAAGTCTCGTTGAACCACGAGCCCAATGCCCGATATTGGTTCAAAGACTCGTACTCAACACAAGCAATATAGCCAGCGTGCCCGAGCAGCGAGCGCTACAGCCGTGTTAAGTTGCGAGCAGAAAGCCTTGCCCCAGCCGCAAGCACACTATATTTTATTCAAGACTTGACTGGATCTCGAGCATCACAAGTCCACCACGTGGCAAAAAGTCTCGCCTAGCACGTGAGCAATATTATTATTTTTTTAATTTTTTTTTACTTTTCATTTTTATTTTTTATTTTTTTTGCTGGTAACTACAGTTGGGGGCGTCTTCGCAATATCTCTACTCACGCTTGGGGGCGAGTTTCATCATCAACGTTCGACGCAAAAGGATAAACAATTTTCTTAACCACCAACAAGTTGGAGGTTAAGAGGGGGAGATGTTTGTACCGTGCATTTTATACACGGTGATCTCGTAATCAAGCCCGTATAGCCAGCCCATGACGGAAGATTCTAGAAGTTTCCAGAAGGATTGTTGCCCAAGTTGCTTGCACATGAAGTTTACATCAAAATTAGGGTTACATAAACTCTATAAATACATGTATCCTAAACCCTAAGAAATATGGAATTTTAGGTTAGCTAACCCGGAGAAAACTCTTGTATACTACAATCAATAAAGAATTTCTCTGTTCCCCCGTGGATGTAGGCAACACTTGCCGAACCACGTTAAATCCTTGTCTCTTATTTATTTTCTATCGATTCATAACCCTAATTTTTAATAATCATCATCAAATCAATCGTGTTTTGTGCCTAGAATTTATTTTGGGTACAAACATTGACGCCGACTAAGGGGATTCGAGTGAAAGAATCATGTTTTATCATTAGGAGAGGTGCAGAAGAAATCTGCACGAAATTCCATGCAAAAATCAGCAGCACAAAAAAGAAAAAAAATATATATATTAGGGTTTACCGCGAAACTGTTGCAAACTTGAAGAAAGCGTTGCGAAACAGTTACATAAACTGTTGCGAAAACAGTTGCAGAAGAGTTGCGAATCAGAGATACTGTAACAGATATAGGTGTGGCAGAAAGCGTTACAAAGTCATCTGTCCTGTACAGCCACATAAATCCATCTTCAGGTACGCCTCTTCATCCAGAGGATCTAATCCGTCAGATCTATCGAATCTGGACCATAAGATCTGTCCAGCCACAGTCCAGCTTCAGGTTCACCGCAGTTCGGTTCAGACCGAACCAGATCAGTAACAGTTCCACAAGAACCAGACCGATTTGGTCCAACCAGTTGATTGGACTCGCCACATCAGCATCACAGTCAACTCGCCACTACAGCGAAAATGCCACATCATCCGTCCACGTCAGCATTGTTCACAACTTGTTTGCCATGTTGATGAGTGCCAAATATTGTATAATTTTATCCCTTTTTGTTGGCATTTAACTCATCTTTTGCGCAGTAATTCTACATTTTATCCCATATTCTGTATTTTCATTGTTTTCAAGAATAAATATTTTCTTACTTAATTTTGCATTTTTAGGTAATAAATAAAGTTTGGATGAATTGCGGAGCGAAAAGAGAAGAAAAGTAGTGAAAAGACGGGAGGAATTACACAAGGAAGCCGCGAAGAATGTCGTGCACAAGACCAAAAGGCTAGAAGTGCGCTTGAAGAGGAAGAATTGTTCTTAAAGAAGACATGGGCCTGGCATACCCAAGGCCCAAAACCCTCACCCAAACCCATTTTCTATATCCAAGCCCGTCTCGGATTTCAGCCGTCAGATCGAAGCATTTCAGCATCCTACGGTCGCTCCTATGCCTGTGCATCAAATCCCGATGATTCCGCTAAACACTACAACACCTAACCTAATCTCGCACCGTAGACTTCGTTGTATTTTACATCCTACGGTCGCTACAAGCTGCTTCTTTCTTAGCCGTCCGATCCACCTACCATCTCCATATCCAGCGGCTTCAGCTCGTGGTAAACACATCTTGATACACCCGCCTAACACACTAATACTCGAACCCTTTGACCTAGCCAAACAGCTCCCTACCCTAACCCATATCGACCTCCACCTTCTTCTTCCTCTCCCCCTCTCTGCAACAGAACCACCATACTCTGCCGTACCACCACCTATTCCACTTCCACAACCACCACTACCTACACCAACTACCACCAACTCCACCATCTCCATCATTACCCGACACGACCCATCCCCCTAATTCGAAGCGCTTTAACCTCTCTCACCAACTGACCTAGGTGAGGGTTGATAAAACACCTCAAATTATGGAGCAATTGGAGCGATTGGGAGCAGGAGAAGAACCGAGAGAGGCAGAGAAGACATGGGGCGGCGTCAATTCAAAGTTTTGGTGAGTAAATTTCGGAGATTGAAAACCCTAATTTCAATTCTAGGGTTTCGGAAAAATTGGGTATTTGGTGATATAAATAGGGGGTGATGTAGAGGGGTAGAGGGGGATGATCTCTGGACTAGCCAGAAAAACATTTTGTTCTGTTGTATTTCACAATTTCAATTTCAGTTATTGCATGACAGTTGATAGTGAATGTTATATGATGTTTTGATTTTTATCTTCAATGTTGAGAATGTTGTTTCAATTAGCATATGTGATGAATGTTGATGCTGTTAACATGTTTTTCATGAACTAAGTTACTGCAGCTAAGGCTCAGATGAAGCCTTAATGCATTGTTGGATGATGAATTGCTAGGTTAGAGCCTTAATGCTTGTTTTTCTTGAGCAATGGGAGAGATTAGTGCTCATCTATGTGCTTGTGATTGATTGTACTGTCAAAAGACAGTCAATGCTAGGAGCACATTAGTTGAGCAAGCTGATTTTCTTTCCATTCCAATTGTATGCTTAGGGTCTTAATTTCAACCTAGAACTACATTGTTTGGCTAGGACACCAAGGTGGATTCTAAGCCATTAGCTTAGCCACAATTCCTTTCTTCAGTCACTTACAATTCCAGCTCTGCTTTTATTCACTGCTTAGTTACTTTCCTTTACTGTTTTGCTTAGTTCTTGCATTTTGAAGCTGTGTGCACTGAAGTCAGTGCACAATCTCACCCCTGCCCTTGGCTTACAGCCTTGGTTCCTTGCTGTTGTTATTTTATATCATCTGCCATCTAATCCTTGCTGTGCTGCCATCTTGTGTTAATTGTTTTAGTTCTTTGTATCTGCCTTCATCCATCACTGCTCACTGCCATAGTGCTTTGCACCCATTGATAGCTTAGGAAAATTCTTGTATGCTCCCGCTCCCTGTGGACTAACTCTTTCTTATCCCTATATTATAAAGCTTGACCTTGTATACTTGCAAGTTTTGTGTGTTTTCCAATTTCACACCAAGTTTTTGGCGCCGCTGCCGGGGAGTGGTGCTGTGTGTTGAATTTCTTTTCCTTTGCTGTCTTTCATCTACCACTGCATAATCTGCTCAAAGTGCATCTTACCTTGCTGTGCTTGAAGCTGTCTCCTGATATCATTGCACTCTTGTTCACTTGCAGGTGCCACTGAGTTGCTGCTGCTGTTGCTGCTGCTGCTGCTGTTGCTGAGTTGCTGCAGAGCTGTGTTGCTAGGCCACCTGAGCTGCTGCTGCTGTTGCTGCTACTGCTGCTGTTGCTGCTGCTAAGACAAAGCAACTGGGCTGCTACCTGCTGCTGCTGGGCTCTGCCTTCTACTGGTGGGCTTGTACTTCTCTGAACTGGGCTTCACCAACTTCAACTGAACTGGGCTTGCCAAGTGTTACTGGGCTCGTCCAACTGAGGTGGGCTTCGTTGCTGTTGCTTCTGCTGGGCTGCTAAACCCAACTGCTGTTGCTGGGTTTGAGCGTGAGCTGCTTAGGACGATCCTAAAGCCCAACTGGGCTGTGCAACTAAAGGGAACAAAAGCCTAACTGGGCTTCCCTCCTTAACCAAGTAAGCCTAAACCATGAGTAACCCACTTGGGCCCCATTAAATATTCAATTTGGGTATGTAATAATTAATTTATTTTTAATTTGGGCTTGTAATAATTTTTTTTTTATTTTTTTTATTTTCTTTTTCTTTTATTTTCTTTTATTTTTATTTTATGGGCTTGTAATCATTATTATTGTTTTTATTTTCTTTTATGAGTTGTGCTAATTTATGCTAGGTTTAGTTCAAAATTTTTTTCCAAAGCCCAACTTTAAACCAAAAACCAAAATCCCTTGTTAGTCCAACACCCATTCAAAACCAAATCTTCATAACCCTTGTGGGCCAAATTGTTTCCGATTGCTCTGTCTGACCAACATGTTAGTTAAGGTACCTACTAGGACATGATTGTGACCTACAGAGACCAAACAAACAGACTTGTTAGAATTAACCCAGACGAACCTATCGAAATTCTAAGTTCTGAGGGAGACAGTCCAGATCAACCAGAAACAATGGGAGAACCCCGTACCCTCAAGGATTATATGTACCCAACTAGAGCCAGTCAACCTTCTTGTATTGTGCTACCCGAGGCTAATGGCCATTATGAGCTGAAATCAAGCACAATACAGATGCTTCCTATTTTTAGAGGTGTTGAGAATGAAAACCCTACCACCACGTGAGAGAATTCGAGGAAATTTTTGGAACTCTGCGTTTCACTCAAATGTCCGACGAAACCCTAAAGTTAAGGCTTTTTCCTTTCTCCCTGAAAGATAAAGCAAAGGCCTGGCTTTATGCTTTACAGCCTCAATCCATCATGACATGGGATGATCTCATAAAGGAGTTTTTCAAAAAGTTTTTCCCGAATCACAAGACTGCGACAATTCGTCAAAGTCTGAATAGCTTTGTGCAATTAGAAGGTGAGACCTTAGCTAGATACTTGGAGAGATTCAATGAATTATTGCTCCAATGTCCCCATCATGGTTTTGAAAAATGGAGACTTGTGCAAATTTTGTATGAAGGTCTAGATGTGTCCACCCGAACAACGGTTGAGTCGATGTGTAATGGTCTATTCGTAGACAAAACTGCTGATGCGTCTTGGGACTTCTTGATTGAAGTAGCTGAAAAGACGCAACAGTGGGAATCCATCCGTGAACCCAGAAAGACTACATCCGAAGCGAAGGCTTTTAGGATTGAAGCAGATTTCGAGGGAAGAGCAAACATGGCATCAATAGTTAGGAGATTAGAAGAGTTAGAACTACATAAAAATTCAAAACCTTCCACCACTACTCTCCGAGAACATGTCGCTTCGTCTGTTTGTGCTGCTTGTAACGACCCCAACCATCAATTCCAAAATTGTCCCGATTTGCTTGCAGTCCAGGAATCTAGGCTTGAACAGGCACATGCCATGTTTCAAAAACAAGAACATAACCCCTATTCACAAACCTACAATCCAGGATGGAGAAACCACCCTAACTTTTCATGGTCAAAAGGACCCACTCAGGGAGGACCATCTCAACCCAATCAGAGCTATCAAAACAATCAGGGATATCAGAACAATCAAGGTTATCAACACCCGAGAAACCCTCAACAACAATCAAACTCTCAACAACAATCATATCCTCAACACAATACCGACAAGAGATTATCCACCCTAGAGGAAATGTTCCAGAGTTTGATGCAAAGTCAGAAAAATCTAGATCAAAATATGGATCAAATGTGTGAGAGAGAAAAGGGTAAACTTCCGAGCCAACCCCAACAAAATCCAAAGAGGATATTTCAAACAGGCACAACATCCTGCACTGAAACCTCACCTGATCAAGTCCATGCCATTACCACCCTCCGAAGTGGTAAAGTCATCGAGAACAACGTGGGCGAACCTAATGAGTCTGATACAAATTCCACGCTGTCTCCACAACCCCAGAAAACCAAAGAATCTGAGCAAGTTGGAAAATCTGACAATTCTACTGCTGTGAATGTCCCTTTGCCAACTCATTCTCCTGTTGCCCCATTTCCTCAAAGATTGATCTATCAACAGAAAAGTACCCATTACAATGAGATGTTAGATCTGTTCAAGAGAGTCAACATCAACATTCCTTTTCTTGAAGCAATCAAGCAAATCCCTGCTTATGCCAAATTCCTCAAAGACTTGTGTACTCAAAAGCGCAAGCTCAATGTGCAAAAACGTGTTTTCTTAGCTGAGCAGGTGAGTTCCATCATTCTGAACAAAACTCCACCCAAGTTTAGGGATCCAGGATGTCCAACAATTTCTTGCACTATAGGAGAACACACGGTCAATAAAGCGTTATTAGACCTAGGTGCAAGTGTTAACCTACTGTCATATTCTGTTTATGAGCAGTTAGGTCTTGGGGAGTTGAAACCAACATCTATCACTCTACAACTGGCAGACCGATCTGTCAAGATTCCTCGTGGAGTGGTCGAAGACGTTTTGATCAAGGTTGACAAATTCTATTTTCCCGTAGACTTCATTGTCTTAGACACTCAACCTGTACAAAACCCAGACTGTCACATTCCTGTCATCTTAGGACGTCCTTTCTTGGCTACGTCCAACGCGATCATTAATTGTCGTAATGGAGTGTTGAAACTGTCTTTTGGCAACATGACGGTAGAATTGAATGTGTTCGATATTAGTCAACAACCTGTGAATCTTGATGATGATGATGTGCATGAAGTTAATATGATTGAAGGATTAATGCAAGATTCGTTGACTAACATTCTATCCGTCGACCCCTTTCAAGCATGTATGGAGAACTTTAACCCAGATTCCTATGATGATGCATACTGTAGTGACGTCCTATCTCTGCTCGAATCTGTACCTCAAATGGACATCACTTAAAGGAAATATGAAGTGGAACCACCCTTACTCTCTGATTCCAAGCTCATTCCAACCATTGTTGAGACACCCAAGCTTGAATTGAAAACATTGCCTAGTACGTTGAAGTACGCATTCCTAGGTTCTTCTGATACTTTACCCGTCATTATTTCATCATGTTTAGACACGGAACAAGAAAGTAAGCTTTTAGAAGTACTTAAGGAACACAAAGAGGCCTTAGGATGGACCATCTCAGATCTCAAAGGAATTAGTCCCACCATTTGCATGCACCACATTAACCTTGAAGAGAATGCCAAACCATCGAGGGAAATGCAAAGGAGACTTAATCCTGACATGAGAGATGTAGTCAAAGGAGAGATCCTGAAACTACTTGATGCGGGTATCATATACCCAATTCCCGATAGCAAATGGGTTAGTCCCATTCAAGTTGTGCCTAAGAAGTCAGGCATTACTGTAGTTCAGAACGACAAGAATGAATTAGTCCCTACTCGTACAACCACAGGATGGCGAGTATGCATCGACTACAGGAAGTTGAACACAGTAACAAGGAAGGATCACTTCCCGCTCCCTTTCATTGACCAAATGCTAGAACGTGTGTCTGGACACAGTCACTACTGTTTTCTAGATGGCTTTTCCGGTTATAACCAAATTCACATTGCTCCGGAAGATCAGGAAAAAACTACATTCACGTGTCCATTTGGGACGTTTGCTTATAGACGTATGCCCTTCGGGTTGTGTAATGCACCTGCTACTTTTCAGCGTTGCATGATGAGCATTTTTTCTGACATGATAGATAGTTTTCTCGAGATCTTTATGGATGATTTCTCTGTTTTTGGTTCCTCGTTTGACGAATGTTTGAAGCATCTTGCCCTCGTGATATCCAGATGTAAAGAAAAGAACCTTGTTCTAAATTGGGAAAAATGCCATTTTATGGTGAATTCAGGAATAGTTCTAGGACACATCATCTCAGAAAAAGGAATTGAAGTGGATAAAGCTAAAGTTGACCTCATTCAACATCTACCACAACCTTGCTCTATGAAGGAGATTAGATCATTTCTAGGTCATGCTGGTTTTTACCGGCGATTCATCAAAGATTTCAGCAAAATCTCCAGACCTCTGTGCAGTCTTCTCTCCAAAGATGTTGCCTTCAATTTCGATGCTGCTTGTGTGAAGGCATGGGAGGAATTAAAAACCCTTCTCACCACCGCTCCTATAGTCCGACCACCCGATTGGAAGCTTCCGTTCGAACTTATGTGTGATGCCTCTGATTATGATGTTGGTGCTGTTTTAGGACAGCGAGTTGATAGACTACCATATGTGATATACTATGCTAGCAAAACCCTTAATGATGCCCAACTCAATTATTCAACTACCGAGAAGGAATTGCTTGCCGTCGTTTTCGCATTAGACAAGTTTAGATCTTATCTGATAGGGTCTAAGATCATCATATATACAGACCATGCGGCTTTGAAGTATCTTCTCTCCAAGAAGGATGCTAAAGCTCGCCTTATTCGATGGATACTCTTATTACAGGAATTCGATCTCGAAATCCGTGATAAGAAAGGTTGTGAGAATGTGGTTGCTGATCATTTGTCTAGATTAACTTTAGAGTCTATTGATGAATCTGAGCTGATTAGAGAATCATTCCCAGATGAACAGCTGATGTCTATCTCAGACCTTCCTTGGTTTGCTGATATTGTTAACTACCTCGCTACAGGTAGGATGCCCTCACGTTGGTCGAGACAAGACCGCTCTAAATTCCTGGCTGAAGTCAAACATTTCCTTTGGGATGACCCATATTTGTTTAAGTACTGTCCAGACCAAATCATTAGGAGATGCGTCCCCAACACTGAACAGAAAGATGTGATATCTTTCCAACTCTTTCCCTAAAAACCAAAATTTTTCCTTTTCCCATCAAAACCAAATGTATCCCAACAAAACCAAATTTTTTCCAAAAAGTCCAATCCCATTAAAAAACCAAAATTTTCTTGTAGATAATGTGTTAGTTAAATTTCCCTTTTGTATATATTTTGTGCTCATCCATTGTGACTCCTAATATGATGGATTTTTGCCTTGAATAACGGAGTTTTAATCGAGCTTCCGCCGTACAATCGGGTATTCTCTCTCCTTTTACTCTACTCAGCATGTTCCTCTTCATATATTGTTTTATAATTCTTTCCATATTTTGAAACATTGAGGACAATGTTTAGTTTAGGTTTGGGGGTATAGAGTAGATACCATGATAATTTGCCATAATTGAAAACGAACTCCTTCTTTTTTTGAAAAAATTGAAAAATTCGAAAAAAAAATTGAAAAATCAAAATTGAAAAAAAAATTAAAAAATGAAAAATCATAAAAATGGAGCTCATTTACCTTGAAATGTTGACTCTTGTGCAAATATGTAATTATTAGGAGTCTTAGTCTAGATATTTAGGCACCCTGATTCTAGCACAATTCACATAGTGATAAGAAATTTGCACGCGCATGATCTACCAATACATGTATGGCCTCGATCTTCAAGGTGTTTGATAGGAAGTTACGATTGCCAATCACTTTAGAATACTGAACGAAACTTGACTAGCTTGTTCTTTGGTTGGTTGGGATAGAAGGTGGAGGTTACATTAAGAAAGACAACCATCGAATTTAACTGGGTGCATCAAAAAGGGCTACCTCTTGCAAAGTGTCATGTAATTTTTTGTTTCTTTTTCCTTATGTATCAAAAGTTCTTCCAAAAAAAAAAAAAAAAAATCAAGTATTTATCAATTCCATTCTCTCTTGTTCCAAAAATAAAAGAGAGTAGTCAATGTAAATAAGAGTCATGTAAATAGTCATTTTGTTGTTTCATTGTAATAAGCAAGGAGGGTGTATGCCATTGATGTACAACGCGAGTAATTGTGAAATACCTCCAACTCATTCACAATTCTCGTAAAGTCCGGACAGCTAGCTAGATTTTGACCTTGGTTCTTAGCCTGAGAAACTATCTCTTGGTGATTAGTAGTCATAACTTCAGATCTTTCTTTACACATGTGTAGATACACTTTACACTCTTATCACATGTCTTTTTTTGTTATCAGTGCTAGGATTGTGCCTTCGATAGCTAGATTGACATCTCCATTTTGCTGTGAGCTTAAACTGTTTTGCACATGTCACATTTGATGGAATCTGAGCTTATATTTTGACCTAGAACTTTGTAGGTACGTTCTAAGCAAACCTTCACGAGACTTCAACTCGTCCACTAGGGACACTTAGTGGTTTAAAAGGCTTAGTGCATACGCTAAATGCATTCGAGAGACCAGCGACAGTGGTATAGTTAGGATTTCCTTAGTGTTGTTTTACTTGAGGACAAGTAAAATTCAGGTTTGGGGGTATTTGATGAGTGCCTAATATTGTATATATTTATCCCTTTTTGTTGGCATTTTAACTCATCTTTTGTGCATTAATTCTACATTTTATCCCATATTCTGTATTTTCATTGTTTTCAAGAATAAATATTTTTCTTACTTAATTTTGCATTTTTAGGTAATAAATAAAGATTGGATGAGTTGCGGAGCAAAAAGAGCAGAAAAGTAGTGAAAAGCCGGGAGAAATTACGCAAGGAAGCCGCAAAGAATGGAGTGCACGTCCAAAAAGCTGGAAATGGGCACAAGAAGAAGAAAGTTGTTCTTAAAGAAGAAGTGGGCTCAAGGTTTTCCAAGCCCAAACTCATTTCCCAAACCCATATTCTATACCCAAAAGCCTAAAACCCAAATCCATACCCGCTTGCGTCTTCAGCCGTCAGATCAGTTCTCAGAAGCATCCGACGGTCGCTCCCTTGCTGTGCATCGAAGTTTGATATCTCCGCCTAACACTACAACACCTAACTCCATCTGGCATCGTTGATTTTGTTGTATTATATAATCCAGCGGTCGCTACAAGCTTCACTTCATCTCACCGTCCGATTGATCTTTCATCTCCCTATCCCACGGCTCAGCGTCGCAGATCATCAAACTCGATACACTCGCCTCACACCCAAGTGCCGAACACCCTAGACCTCAAACAAACGCACCCTTCCCCTTTCTCCATCGAACCCATCTCCTCCATCACCCCCCTCTGCAGAACCACCATACTCCGTACCACCACCATGTCCGTCTCCATCACCACCACCTCACCCCAAATCACTCCACTATCTTCTCCCCAAATCACTCTACCTATACCCATCATCACTATCACGTTTTACATCAACTAATCTCCTCAATTTCTCATCTCTGCTCACTGAAACCCTAGGTGAGAAATTGAAGATATAAGTTGATGTTAGAGCAGCAATTGGAGCGGGAGATGACTCAGGAAGAGAAATAGAAGGATGGGTCGACGAGATGGAGCGAGAATTTCATCAACAGTAGGTAATTGGCAAAACCTAATTTTACTGACTTTGGGGAAAATTGGGGGAAAAGCTAATTTTGTGTAATGGGTATAAATTGGTGTTGGGGGAAGCATTAGGAAGGGACTATTTTACCTCTCTGGACTAGCCAGTAGAGAATTGGAGAAAAATTTTTATGAACTGAAAATTTCAGTACTTGTATGTTTACAGTTGCAATTTGCTTATGTGTTGTAGTTATTTGATATGCTGCAATTTATGTTTAACTTATCTCATATGATGTATGTTTGTTGCCAAAACATGGTTAGCATGAGCTAATCAGTTTCAGGCCAAGGCTCAGTGAAGCCTTGTGCACTGTCAAGTGTGATTGAGCTAGGATAGTTCTTCCCTGCTGTGTTTTGATTGTGTAATTGAGAGAGGCCAATGCTCATAGAGCCTGTGATTGGCTGTACTGTCAAAAGACAGCCAATGCTAGGGGTAGACTAGTGAGCAAGTTGGTGTTCTTTCATTTCTAGTTGTATGCTTAGGATTGAACTTAACCTAGACCATGTCACTTGATTAGGATACAAGGTGGATCATATGCCTTGGCTTACCACCACTACTCTTTCAGTCACTTTTATTTTTCAGTCCTGTATGCTTGTATTTCAGTTACTTTTCTTGCCTTTCATTTTCTTGCACTTTGTAGCTACTTTGCACTGAAGTCAGTGCACTGAACTCACTCTGCCCTTGGCTTCCAAGCCTTGGTTATTTGCTGCTTCTCTTAGCTGTTTCTTTGTTGCTTTACTTTCCAAGCCTTGGTTCTTTGCTTATCTTTCCCTGCTGTGGTTCTAGTCTGTTTTTCATTACTTAGCTTGGTTCTTTGCTGATTTGCCCTGCTTTGCTCTCTGCCATAGTACATTGTCACCATTGTTAGCCTAGGAAAACTTCTCATATGCTCCTCTCCCTGTGGACAAACCCCTACTCACCATTTTATTACAAATCTTGACCTTGTATACTTGCAAGTGTTTTGTGTGCATTTAGAATTCACACCAAGTGTTTTGTGTGCATCTTGACCTACTCACCATTTTATTACATGAGAGATGTAGTCAAAGGAGAGATCCTGAAACTACTTGATGCAGGTATCATATACCCAATTCCCGATAGCAAATGGGTTAGTCCCATTCAAGTTGTGCCTAAGAAGTCAGGCATTACTGTTGTTCAGAACGACAAGAATGAATTAGTCCCTACTCGTACAATCACAGGATGGCGAGTATGCATCGACTACAGGAAGTTGAACACAGTAACAAGGAAGGATCACTTCCCGCTCCCTTTCATTGACCAAATGCTAGAACGTGTGTCTGGACACAGTCACTACTGTTTTCTAGATGGCTTTTCCGGTTATAACCAAATTCACATTGCTCCGGAAGATCAGGAAAAAACTTCATTCACGTGTCCATTTGGGACGTTTGCTTATAGACGTATGCCCTTCGGGTTGTGTAATGCACCTGCTACTTTTCAGCGTTGCATGATGAGCATTTTTTCTGACATGATAGATAGTTTTCTCGAGATCTTTATGGATGATTTCTCTGTTTTTTGTTCCTCGTTTGACGAATGTTTGAAGCATCTTGCCCTCGTGATATCCAGATGTAAAGAAAAGAACCTTGTTCTAAATTGGGAAAAATGCCATTTTATGGTGAATTCAGGAATAGTTCTAGGACACATCATCTCAGAAAAAGGAATTGAAGTGGATAAAGCTAAAGTTGACCTCATTCAACATCTACCACAACCTCGCTCTGTGAAGGAGATCAGATCATTTCTAGGTCATGCTGGTTTTTACCGGCGATTCATCAAAGATTTCAGCAAAATCTCCAGACCTCTGTGCAGTCTTCTCTCCAAAGATGTTGCCTTCAATTTCGATGCTGCTTGTGTGAAGGCATGGGAGGAATTAAAAACCCTTCTCACCACCGCTCATATAGTCCGACCACCCGATTGGAAGCTTCCGTTCGAACTTATGTGTGATGCCTCTGATTATGTTGTTGGTGCTGTTTTAGGACAGCGTGTTGATAGACTACCATATGTGATATACTATGCTAGCAAAACCCTTAATGATGCCCAACTCAATTATTCAACTACCGAGAAGGAATTTCTTGCCGTCGTTTTCGCATTAGACAAGTTTAGATCTTATCTGATAGGGTCTAAGATCATCATATACACAGACCATGCGGCTTTGAAGTATCTTCTTTCCAAGAAGGATGCTAAAGCTCGCCTTATTCGATGGATACTATTATTACAGGAATTCGATCTCGAAATCCGTGATAAGAAAGGTTGTGAGAATGTGGTTGCTGATCATTTGTCTAGATTAACTTTAGAGTCTATTGATAAATTTGAGCTGATTAGAGAATCATTCCCAGATGAACAGCTGATGTCTATCTCAGACCTTCCTTGGTTTGCTGATATTGTTAACTACCTCGCTACAGGTAGGATGCCCTCACGTTGGTCGAGACAAGACCGCTCCAAGTTCTTGGCTGAAGTTAAACATTTCCTTTGGGACGACCCATATTTGTTTAAGTACTGCCGAGACCAAATCATTAGGAGATGTGTCCCCAACACTGAACAGAAAGATGTGATATCTTTCTGTCATGACCAAGCATGTGGAGGCCATTTCAGTGCCAAGAAAACCGCTGCAAAGATCTTGCAGTGTGGATTTTATTGGCCATCATTGTTCAAGGATTGCCATGATTATTGTGTTGCTTGTGAGCGCTGTCAAAAGCTAGGAAGCATTTCGAGGAGAAACATGATGCCATTGAACCCCATTTTGATTGTGGAGATTTTTGATGTTTGGGGGATAGACTTCATGGGTCCATTTCCCATGTCTGACAGCAAGTTGTACATCCTAGTCGCAGTTGATTACGTTTCTAAGTGGGTAGAAGCCATAGCAACCAGAACAAATGACCACAAGGTGGTACTTTCATTTCTAAAGGAAAACATATTTGCACGTTTTGGTACCCCTAGAGCTATCATCAGTGACGGCGGTTCACATTTTCGTAACAAGTACTTTGAGTCTTTAGTACGCAAGTATGGCATAACTCACAAGGTTGCTACTCCGTACCACCCTCAGACGAGTGGACAAGTAGAAGTTTCTAATAGGGAAATTAAGCACATTCTCGAGAAGACAGTTAACCCGTCTAGGAAAGATTGGTCATTAAGATTGAATGATGCTTTGTGGGCCTATAGAACAGCTTATAAGACACCAATTGGCATGTCCCCCTATCGTCTAGTGTATGGAAAGCCGTGTCATATACCTGTGGAATTAGAACATCGTGCCTACTGGGCAATCAAAGAGTTGAACTTCTCTCTGGACGAAGCTGGAATTCAAAGGAAACTTCAACTCAACGAGTTGGAAGAATTGAGAAATGAGGCTTATGACAGTGCCAGGTTATATAAGCAGAAGATGAAGTTGTTTCATGACAAGCGTATTCTACGCAAATCCTTCACTCCTGGTCAGAAAGTCTTGCTGTATGACTCCCGATTACATCTTTTTCCAGGAAAACTGCGTTCCAGATGGAAGGGTCTGTTCCTAGTACGCACAGTTTACCCTTATGGAGCTGTAGAGCTGGAGGATGTTTCCAACAAGAACGTTTTCAAAGTCAACGGGCAGAGATTAAAGCCATTCCTTGAGCCATTTCCACCCGACATTGAAACAACCAACCTGGAGGACCCGGTCTATGTGGACTAAACTGGTCCACTCTTTCCCTAAATAACCAAAAAGTTTTCCAAATCTTTCCCTAAAAACCAAAATTTTTCTTTTTCCCATCAAAACCAAATGTCTCCCGACAAAACCAAATTTTTCCCAAAAAGTCCAATCCCATTAAACACCAAATTTTCTTGTAGATAATATGTTAGTCGAATATTTTATTTCCTTGTGTATATATTTTGTGCTCATCCATTGTGACTCCTAATATGATGGATTTTTGCCTTGAAATAACGGAGCTTTCGCCGTACAATCGGGTATTCTCTCTCCTTTTACTCTACTCAGCATGTTCCTCTTCATATATTGTTTTATAATTCTTTCCATATTTTGAAACATTAAGGACAATGTTTAGTTTAGGTTTGGGGGTATAGAGTAGATACCACGATAATATGCCATAATTGAAAACAAAACTCCATCTTTTTGAAAAAAATTGAAAAATTCCAAAAAAATTAAAAAATGAAAAATCATAAAAATGGAGCTCATTTACCTTGAAATGTTGACTCTTGTGCAAATATGTAATTATTAGGAGTCTTAGTCTAGATATTTAGGCACCCTGATTCTAGCACAATTCACATAGTGATAAGAAATTTGCACGCGCACGATCTACCAATACATGTATGGCCTCGATCTTCAAGGTGTTTGATAGGAAGTTACGATTGCCAATCACTTTAGAATACTGAACGAAACTTGACTAGCTTGTTCTTTGGTTGGTTGGGATAGAAGGTGGAGGTTACATTAAGAAAGACAACCATCGAATTTAACTGGGTGCATCAAAAAGGGCTACCTCTTGCAAAGTGTCATGTAATTTTTTGTTTCTTTTTGTTATGTATA